>NC_057804.1:196445744-196621496 GCF_018294505.1 Triticum aestivum
CACTCCCCCACTCCCTCTCGTTAGCCCCCACCTCTCGATCCCATCTGGATAGGGAGGGGTTCGAACCCGGCGCCCTATCGCCGCTGCTCGGGGCTCCTCCGCCCCGTCCTCATCTCCTCTCCGTCTCCCCTCGCTCCGGCGAGCCGTGGAGCCATCGCCTCCGCCCAGCGACTCCTCCCTCTGTCCTTCGGCGACCGGCCCCGCCCCGAGTGGATCTGGATCGGGGCAACCGACGCCCCGACCCGTCACGCGCCATCGCCCCACCACTCCTGACGCCGACGTCCCGGAGCGCTCCATCGCCGGCATGCCTCCTCCTACATCGACGTCGTCCCCGTCCTCCTCCACAACGGACCTCCCCGACCTCCGTCGAGCCCGCTGCCCTGTCCCTACAAACCCCGGTGAGGACCCCGGTCCTCCTCTCTCCCTCGCCCCGCGACCATTGCCGCGCCCACCGTTGCTCTGCTCCGGCCGCGACCACGCCTCGCGCGCTCCGGCCCCGCGCTCACCGCGGTCGGGCCGCACCCTGGCCATGCGTCGTGCCGTCCGGCTGTGCCGTTCGCCCCGCGGTCACCGCGCCACTGCCACCCGCGTCGTCCTCGCGGCCACCACGGCCTCGGCCGCTCCCGCTCGACCCGTGGCCGCGTCGACCTCCCCCGCGCCCTCTTCCCCTGGCCACATCCACTCCGGCGCTGTCCTGCTACTCTCCCGCCGGCGTCCCCCTCCGGTGACCGCCCGACCTCGATGGCCTCGTCCCGCCCTGCGGGCGAGCGCTCGCTCGGGTGCGCACGCACCCGCTAACGCCCGAACCCGATAGGCCCCTATGGCCCTATGACATGTGGGGCCCGCCCCAGAACGTAATTAAGAATAACAATAAAAATAATTAATTTATTAATTAATTAACTTAACTAATTTTGATTAATTAAATTAAACAACTAATTAAACTAATTACACATTAGTTACCTAATTAACCTGATCTGTTAATTAGTTAATTAAGTAGTCAATGACACTGGGGCCCACCCCTAATTGATACTAATTAGGTTAATTAAAATGTTTAATTAAAATGTGTCACTGACCAGTGGGACCCACTGGTCAGGTTGACCAGTCAACTCTGTTGACTGCTGACGTCAGCATGACATCGTGCTGATGTCATCATTCCATTTTTGAATTAATTTAAATAATTAATTAAATTCCAGAAATTAATAAAATCTTTAGAAAATCATAACTTTTAATCCGTAACTCGGATTAAATTATTTTCAACATGAAAGTTGCTCAAAACGACGAGACGATTTCGGATACACAACCCGTTCGTCCGCCACACCCCCTAACCTATCGAACTCGCAACTTTCCCCCTCTGGTTCATCTGTCCGAAAACGCGAAACACCGGGAATACTTTCCCGGATGTTTCCCCCCTTCACCGGTATTCTTCTGTATACTGCTTCCAATAGAGTAGTGTAGCATGTTATTGTTCGGTTATTCCTATTCTGTTGCATAGCCTGTCATTGTTGCTACAGTCATTGATACCCTACCCGCAATCCTAAATACTTAGTATAGGATGCTAGTTTATCATCATTGGCCTTACATTCTTGTCAGTCTGCCTTGCTATACTATTGGGCCGTGATCACTCGGGAGGTGATCACGGGTATATACTATACATACATACATACTATACAGATGGTGACTAAAGTCGGGTCAGCTCGATGAGTACCCGCAAGTGATTCTGATGAGGGGACTGAAAGGACAGGTGGCTCCATCCCGGTAGAGGTGGGCCTGGGTTCCCGACGGCCCCCGACTGTTACTTTGTGGCGGAGCGACAGGGCAGGTTGAGACCACCTAGGAGACAGGTGGGCCTGGCCCTGTTCGGCGTTCGCGGATAGTTAACACGCTTAACAAGATCTTGGTATTTGATCTGAGTCTGGCCATTTGGTCTATACGCACTAACCATCTACGCGGGAGTAGTTATGGGTATCCCGGCATTGTGGTATCAGTCGAAGCCTTTTTGATGTCAGCGACTGAGTGGCGTGCGCCGGGTTGGACTGCGTTAACGCAACTTCCTTTGTAATGGAGGTTGCTAGGTCTGCTCACCGGCCGCGTACGCAACGTGCAGGAGTGCTAAGGGCGATGGGCCCAGACCCCTGTGCGCTTAGGTTTAGACCGGCGTGCTGACCTCTCTGTTGTGCCTAGGTGGGGCTGCGACGTGTTGATCTTCCGAGGCCGGGCATGACCCAGGAAAGTGTGTCCGGCCAAATGGGATCGAGCGTGTTGGGTTATGTGGTGCACCCCTGCAGGGAAGTTAATCTATTTGAATAGTTGTGATCTTCGGTAACAGGACGACTTGGAGTTGTACCTTGACCTTATGACAACTAGAACCGGATACTTAATAAAACACACCCTTCCAAGTTCCATAGACAACCCGGTGATCGCTTTTCCACAGGGCGACGAGAGGAGGATCGCCGGGTAGGATTATGCTATGCGATGCTACTTGGAGTTGCTACTTGGAGTTGCTACTTGGAGATGCTACTTGGAGGACTTCGATCTACTCTCTTCTACATGCTGCAAGACGGAGGCTGCCAGAAGCGTAGTCTTCGATAGGACTAGCTATCCCCCTCTTATTCTGGCATTCTGCAGTTCAGTCCACTGATATGGCCTCCTTACACATATACCCATGCATATGTAGTGTAGTTCCTTGCTTGCGAGTACTTGGATGAGTACTCACGGTTGCTTTGTCCCCCCTTTTTCCCCCTTTCCTTTCTTTCTGGTTGTCGCAACCAGATGCTGGAGTCCAGGAGCCAGACGCCACCGTCGACGACGACCCCTACTACACTGGAGGTGCCTACTACTACGTGCAGCCCGCTGACAACGACCAGGAGTAGTCTAAGAGGATCCCAGGCAGGAGGCCTGCGCCTCTTTCGATCTGTATCCTAGTTTGTGCTAGCCTTCTTAAGGCAAACTTGTTTAACTTATGTCTATACTCAGATGTTGTTGCTTTCGCTGACTCGTCTATGATCGAGCACTTGTATTCGAGCCCTCGAGGCCCCTGGCTTGTATTATGATGCTTGTATGACTTATTTATGTTTTAGAGTTGTGTTGTGATATCTTCCCGTGAGTCCCTGATCTTGATCGTACACATTTGCATGCATGATTAGTGTATGATTGAATCGGGGGCGTCACAAGTTGGTATCAGAGCCGACTGCCTGTAGGAATCCCCTTCCAACTCCTTGGCCGAAGTTATGTCTAGACGATGAAAACTATTTTACTAACATGGCTGTGCGGCCCATGGGCTCACATCGCCATTTGGGTAGTATTAGGATCTTTTACTCCTCGATCTGTACTCTGGGAATCTGATCTCTCTTCTATTCAGGTTAAACGATTTTTACTAACTCTGACTCTAGGTTCTCGATAATACTTTCTCCCGGAGAGCCTCTTCAGTCCAGATGATTAACTTGTGCACCGAAGGATTCCGAAGATACCTTTCAATATTCTCTCGAGACCTTGTGCCTGTTGCTTTTGCAATTCCCTACCATTGCAATATCCCTATGGATAAATACTTACACCCGTCGTTCTTACTTTATACCCAGTCGATCTTGTTATTACAAGATACCTCGAAATTCTATCTAGTGTTCCGAGAATACTTTGTGACTATTGCCTTGCAGTTCTTTGTTACATGAATACCCCTACGGATAATTTCTCGCACTTACCGAGTATCCACTCATCCCCAGTTGATTCATGTATGTCACCAATCCTCGAAATACCATTCGATCTTCCGAAAATCCTGAGCATCCTATTGCTCTTGAAATTCTTGATTGCTTGCATTATGGTTAATCCCATAAGTCTAGTAATCTTGTTGACATCCATTGTCATTGTCATTTTGAGTCCGTTGTTTCGATTTGTTGCGAATGCTCGCAATCCTCAAACAGATCCTAGAATTCATCCTTCCGGCTCGGACGTTGTTTTAATCATGAACTGGTTCTCGCCAATTAAATTGTCGTCGATTGTGCCCCTAAGTCTATTGAATTTACCCATCCTTGATCAGAGCATCTGCTTCTGATCCTTCACTTTGTAAATCATAATCCCTTAGCAATTGAGCTCTAAGTTATTCAGTTGTTTTTATAATCCAATTTCTTGCATTGTTACTTCCTCTGATTGTGTGCCGATGCTCACATCAGCTCTGTTATGGACCGACCAATCCTTTAATGGATTTTATCCGACATTTTCCTTCATATTCAATAACCTTGTGAGCCTTCCCTTGGATACATAATGCCTTTGGTAAATTGTATCATCTACTTTCTCAACCTTGCTCTACTTTCGAGCTTGTGTTATTTACTCTTAAAACTTGTGGTATATGTTTAAGAAGCCCCTATGGGTTGAACATATACCTTCATTAGAAACCGTATGAACCGGAAGGTTTTGACAAGTCAACCTTTCTAGTGTTTAGCAGATAATTTTCTACCATACAACTTCTTTGAGAACGAGAAGTGAATGGAAGGTTATGCATTATGGAAGTGGGAGTCGACCTTGAACTTTGTGTTCATGCCCATGGACACGATGTAGATCTTATCATTAAAGCTTCTCTTAAATTAATTATTCCTTTGGTATAAGTTCATCTTATATCAGGGATCTGGCCTTTTGCAATCGTGGTTCCGATCATGTTCTCTTTTAAATACCATTTCTCGTGCAAGTTTTAGCACTTGTCTTCTGTAGAGCAATACCCCGGTCCAACCTCTACTTTGATATGTCATCGAGTATTACCCCCCTGGTATCTCGAGATTATCATGGAACTGCATAACTTCTTATGAGTTCTTCATCAAGTGCTACCTTCCCACTGATTCCAATTTTTCATGGGCTCTGAGTTATTAAACACTCATAGACACCGATAACTGAACCGAGTCCGCACTGCGGTTCAACAACTCTTCAGTAAGCTTCTATAAGTACGAGTTTGTACCCAATCACGCCATTCCTAGCCTGTTTGGCTATATCGTTGTCGTGATGATTCTAACTGTGCTACCTGGTCCTTATTCTCGGAGCACCAATTTGCGACGATAGCTAAGCTTACGTCGATTTTCCTCGTCATACCCTTTCACCTTAAACAACAAGCTTGAGTTCGAGTTTGTGTCGTAACTGTGGTTCCGATAACCTCTTGCTTCACCATTCCCTTGACTTGGTGTCATCGCTGATTGATTACATGTTCATGAAATCTCTCGACAAATGTGTCGTGATCATCATCAACCTTATGAGCTCTTCCAGGATATCAACCGGAGTCATGATGAGAAATACCATCCTTGCCCTCGATGATTTGTGTTGTCATCGACCACTTTATTGCCTTCCGTTCAACACAAACTTGTTCGTGTTTTGTGTTATACCTTAAGATGCTTGCTATCCAGCATTTGTTAGTCTTTACCTTGGAGTATTACCATCCTTTATGTCAAGAATGTCGGGAGAATTTCACCACCTCTTAAGAATTCTTGGTATGGTGATACTTCTCACCATCACCATTCTTCTTGGGTCCTCGTGTTGATTCCAACCAGGGTACCAACAAGTGAGCGGTGCTGCTTGGATTCCGCCCTTCTAGCAACCGTATTGCTTTGAAGTTAATGGTCGACCGTTCATTCTTAGACTATTGATTATTGAATCACCATTCCAATGTTGGCCGTGCAACCCAGCCCATATTTCGGGTGCACCTTTCAACCAATGTTTAATTGTGTATGTTTTCCTCGAGCATGCATCATTATACCATTTGATCTGACAAATGCTATCTCCTTGTTCACATAATTGTGGAAATCCACCTTTTTGGAAATCTCAATGATTGTTACTGACTCCATCAGCTACCCCGTCATCCTCTCTTTGGTTTAAATGATGAACTCTTGAGTTGAAACTTGCTTCCATAGTACATTCCCCAATAATCTTACAATGTCGTCTCATCAATTTGTTTTGCACCTTTTCTTCTCGGGCATCCTGAGTCAGAGGTATCCTGACACCAATCAGATCTGAATCTCGGTCAGATATGATGGTGGGAATATATTTCCAAGAGTTATAACGTTGGTCTTTCTATGACCCGATAAGGTGATGTCATGCCTAGCACACCTGACCGGAGGACCTATTGTTATAATTTTCCTTTTAGCAATGCTATCCATTCTTCCATGAGGAAATTGTAAGACTTATTCTACAAGTTGTTCCTGATGGATCCTTCGAGTATCCAAAGTCTAATCTTTACCCAGTGACCACGTCAAATGCTATCTCGAAGCATGTCTGTGATACTCTGATTTTCAACAAGAACATTTGAAGCCCAATGCTAAATGTTTCTTGCTCAATTATCCAAACACCGTTGTATGGGTAATGTCATGAAATTTCTCGCCCCTACCTAAGGAGTTTTCTACATAATATCCTGTCATGGATATCATGCTCTGCTTATCCTTGGGAAGGATATACCCCTGAAATATGTGTTTAAACACATTTTCCTTTCCATTGTTCTGTTTAATCCGAGAATCTCATTTTCCTTTCCATGGGTTTTCTTAACCCTTCTTGTGATATATATATGTAGAACACCTTGGTGTACAAACCGTGTCAGTAAGACCCTGTTTCTATTGTTGATGACATTCTGGCAACCACTGATGGATGAGAACTTTGCCTATTGGTCCGCCTCGTTCAACGAGCAGGAAAATGGTTCTCTTTGTCCCTCGCCCTTGGTATCGATGTTGTTGCCGACATAACTGACAGACTACCCTCTGACATGCCTTGCTTACATGATCGTGCAAGATGTCACCGACCTTCCTACTTTTAACCACATGGTGGGCCCATAACCCACAGTTCCACAGGATCGAAACCCGACTCTCCTGTACACCCCCGGTTTCCAAAGTTATTCCTCGAGCTTGACTTCTTATGTGACGCACGGGCCACCTGCCAAGTGATCTATTCGGGTATCAGACACAAAACTTATTCCCATTGCTCTGGACCCCTTTTACACTTTGTTTCAGGCATGGAACGATTGCCTACCCGCTTGAAACTTCTCATGGCACCTTCTTACTTTGCTCTCGATATCTTCTTAAGTTTCAATTCGAGAGATACTTATGCTTCTTCCCCTGAGCTAACCGTCTGATGCTCAATTTTGTTAGAATCCGTCCTTATAGAATTTCCCCCCTCTTATCCTTTCGTAAGTACGGTAAAGATCCCGAAGGAAGAATGACAACTTCATCATGATGCATCGATGCATAGGAATGGAGACATCAACGCTATGGATTGACCTCTTCGAGAAGAGTAACCAAGACCGAGAAGACACGTTAGAATTTTGTAACCAGACCTTTCCCCCTTACTCCACCTCTTAAAATCTCGGACGAGATTTCTTGTAGTGGAGGAGAATTGTGACGCCCGGATAATCAAGCTACAGTAACCTCTGCTAATGACGCCATGTCACCTCCGTTACTGTCGCTAATCTCGCGTTAGTTCAAAACAATTCGAATTCAAACTTGAATTTTTGGCAAACAAACAAAGTTTTCAAACTTTAAAACAAAAATGTTCGGACCGTGTCAAATATTGCATAGATAATTATGGTGAAGTAAACACATTTTTAGAAAATGCATAAATATTTTAAATTGAATAAAACAGAAAGGAAAATAAATAAAAAGAAACAAACAAACAAACAAAATAACAGACCCCCCCCCCGCTGGGCCAAGTGGCCTAGCTGGCCTCCGCCGCCCGAACGGGCCGGCCCAACCGCCCCACACCCCCACTCCCTATACCCCCTGGGGGCACCGAACCCTAGCCCCACGACCACCACTCCCCCACTCCTTCTCGTTAGCCCCCACCTCTCAATCCCATCAGGATCGGGAGGGGTTCGAACCCGGCGCCCTATCGCCGCTGCTCGGAGCTCCTGCGCCCCGTCCTCATCTCCTCTCCGTCTCCCCTCGCTCCGGCGAGCCGTGGAGCCATCGCCTCCGCCCAGCGACTCCTCCCTCCGTCCTTCGGCGACCGGCCCCGCCCCGAGTGGATCTGGATCGGGGCAACCGACGTCCCGGAGCGCTCCATCGCCGGCATGCCTCCTCCTACATCGACGTCGTCCCCGTCCTCCTCCACAACGGACCTCCCCGACCTCCGTCGAGCCCGCTACCCTGTCCCTACAAACCCCGGTGAGGACCCCGGTCCTCCTCTCTCCCTCGCCCCGCGACCATTGCCGCGCCCACCGTTGCTCCGCTCCGGCCGCGACCACGCCTCGCGCGCTCCGGCCCCGCGCTCACCGCGGTCGGGCCGCACCCTGGCCATGCGCCGCGCCGTCCGGCTGTGCCGTTCGCCCCGCGGTCACCGCGCCACTGCCACCCGCGCCGTCCTCGCGGCCACCACGGCCTCGGCCGCTCCCGCTCGACCCGTGGCCGCGTCGACCTCCCCCGCGCCCTCTTCCCCTGGCCACATCCACTCCGGCGCTGTCCTGCTACTCTCCCGCCGGCGTCCCCCTCCGGTGACCGCCCGACCTCGATGGCCTCGTCCCGCCCTGCGGGCGAGCGCTCGCTCGGGTGCGCACGCACCCGCTAACGCCCGAACCCGATAGGCCCCTATGGCCCTATGACATGTGGGGCCCGCCCCAGAACGTAATTAAGAATAAAATAAAATAATTAATTAATTAATTAATTAACTTAATTAATTTTGATTAATTAAATTAAACAACTAATTAAACTAATTACACATTAGTTACCTAATTAACCTGATCTGTTAATTAGTTAATTAAGTAGTCAATGACAGTGGGGCCCACCCCTAATTGATACTAATTAGGTTAATTAAAATGTTTAATTAAAATGTGTCACTGACCAGTGGGACCCACTGGTCAGGTTGACTAGTCAACTCTGTTGACTGCTGACGTCAGCATGACATCATGCTGATGTCATTATTCCATTTTTGAATTAATTTAAATAATTAATTAAATTCCAGAAATTAATAAAATCTTTAGAAAATCATAACTTTTAATCCGTAACTCGGATTAAATTATTTTCAACGTGAAAGTTGCTCAAAAGGACGAGACGATTTCGGATGCGCGACCCGTTCGTCCGCCACACCCCCCCTAACCTATCGAACTCGCAACTTTCCCCCTCTGGTTCATTTGTCCGAAAACGCGAAACACCGAGAATACTTTCCCGGATGTTTCCCCCCTTCACCGGTATTACCTCATACCACGTTAGGGCACGCCTAGCATCACGCTTTGCTTTGTCATGCATCGTTATGCATCTGTTTGCATTGTATTCATTCTTTCTTCCCCCTCTTCTTCCGCTAGACACCGAGACCGACGCCGCTGCTACCCGGTACGACTACGGAGTTGACGACCCCTCCTTCTTGCCAGAGCAACCAGGCAAGCCCCCCCTTGATCACCAGATATCGCCTATTCTTCTCTATACTGCTTGCATTAGAGTAGTGTAGCATGTTACTGTTCGGTTATTCCTATTCTGTTGCATAGCCTGTCATTGTTGCTACAGTCATTGATACCCTACCCGCAATCCTAAATACTTAGTATAGGATGCTAGTTTATCATCATTGGCCCTACATTCTTGTCAGTCTGCCTTGCTATACTATTGGGCCGTGATCACTCGGGAGGTGATCACGGGTATATACTATACATACATACATACTGTACAGATGGTGACTAAAGTCGGGTCAGCTCGATGAGTACCCGCAAGTGATTCTGATGAGGGGGCTCAAAGGACAGGTGGCTCCATCCCGGTAGAGGTGGGCCTGGGTTCCCGACGGCCCCCGACTGTTACTTTGTGGCGGAGCGACAGGGCAGGTTGAGACCACCTAGGAGACAGGTGGGCCTGGCCCTGTTCGGCGTTCGCGGATACTTAACACGCTTAACGAGATCTTGGTATTTGATCTGAGTCTGGCCATTTGGTCTATACGCACTAACCATCTACGTGGGAGTAGTTATGGGTATCCCGGCGTCGTGGTATCAGCCGAAGCCTTCTTGACGTCAGCGGTTGAGTGGCGCGCGCCGGGTTGGACTGCGTTAACGCAACTTCCTTTGTAATGGAGGTTGCTAGGTCTGCTCACCGGCCGCGTACGCAACGTGCAGGTGTGCTAAGGGCGATGGGCCCAGACCCCTGTGCGCTTAGGTTTAGACCGGCGTGCTGACCTCTCTGTTGTGCCTAGGTGGGGCTGCGATGTGTTGATCTTCCGAGGCCGGGCATGACCCTGGAAAGTGTGTCCGGCCAAATGGGATCGAGCGTGTTGGGTTATGTGGTGCACCCCTGCAGGGAAGTTAATCTATTCAAATAGCCGTGATCTTCGGTAACAGGACGACTTGGAGTTGTACCTTGACCTTATGACAACTAGAACTGGATACTTAATAAAACACACCCTTCCAAGTTCCACAGACAACCCGGTGATCGCTTTTCCACAGGGCGACGAGGGGAGGATCGCCGGGTAGGATTATGCTATGCGATGCTACTTGGAGTTGCTACTTGGAGTTGCTACTTGGAGATGCTACTTGGAGGACTTCAATCTACTCTCTTCTACATGCTGCAAGACGGAGGCTGCCAGAAGCGTAGTCTTTGATAGGACTAGCTATCCCCCTCTTATTCTGGCATTCTGCAGTTCAGTCCACTGATATGGCCTCCTTACACATATACCCATGCATATGTAGTGTAGTTCCTTGCTTGCGAGTACTTGGATGAGTACTCACGGTTGCTTTCTCCCCCCTTTTTCCTCCTTTCCTTTCTTTCTGGTTGTCGCAACCAGATGCTGGAGTCCAGGAGCCAGACGCCACCATCGACGACGACCCCTACTACACCGGAGGTGCCTACTACTACGTGCAGCCCGCTGACGATGACTAGGAGTAGTCTAGGAGGATCCCAGGCAGGAGGCCTGCGCCTCTTTCAATCTGTATCCCAGTTTGTGCTAGCCTTCTTAAGGCAAACTTGTTTAACTTATGTCTGTACTCAGATGTTGTTGCTTTCGCTGACTCGTCTATGATCGAGCACTTGTATTCGAGCCCTCGAGGCCCCTGGCTTGTATTATGATGCTTGTATGACTTATTTATGTTTTAGAGTTGTGTTGTGATATCTTCCCGTGAGTCCCTGATCTTGATCGTACACATTTGCGTGCATGATTAGTGTACGATTGAATCGGGGGTGTCACAGGGAGGTTAATGGGCCATATGGGCCAAAAGAGGGGAGCACCCCAGCCCACAAGGGGACGACGTACCCCTCCTATGGCCGAAGTCCTTGGGGGAGGAATGGGGGGAGTCGTCCTCCCCCTGCCTTCCTCTCCTCCCCTTTCCTTTCCCCCCTTGTGCAAACAAGGAAAGGGGGGCGCCGTAGGGCAGGAGCCCAAGGGGGCCGGTGGCCACCCTTGGGGCGCCTCCCGGCTGCCGCCCCTCCCCCATATATATGAGGGAGGGGGCGCCACACAAACCCACGACAATCTCTTAGCCGTGTGTGGCGCCTCTCTCCACAGTTTTAGTCCTCCGTCTAGTTTTCCCCCCAGTGCACGGCGAAGCCCTGCGGGAACAAGTTCACCACCACTGTCACCACGCCGTCATGCTGCCAGAACTCATCTACTATTTCGCATGTATTGCTGGATCAAGAGGGCGAGGACGTCCTCGAGTTGAACATGTGATGTATGCGGAGGTGTCGTACATTCGGGACTTGATGGTTGGATCGTGAAGAAGTTCGACTACATCAACCGTGTTAATAAACGCTTCCACTTTTCGGTCTACGAGGGTATGTAGACATAATCTCCCCTCGTTGCTATGCATATCCATGGATAGATCTTGCATGTGCGTAGAACAAATTTTGTTTTTCATGCAATGTTCCCCAACAGTGACATCTAAGCCAGATCTATGCTTAGATGATATGCACAAGTAGAACATAAAGGAGTTGTGGGCAGTGATGGTCATACTGCTTACCACCAACGTCTTATTTTGATTCGGTGGCATTGTGGGATGAAGCGGCCCAGACCAACCTTACATGTCCACGCACATGAGACCAGTTCCACCGGCTGACATGTAACTTGTTTTGCATAAAGATGGTTGGCGGGTGTCTGTTTCTCCTACTTTAGTTGAATCGAATTTGACTACGGTCGGTCCATGAAGAAGGTTAAAACAACAAACTTTATAATCACCATTGTGGTTTTGCATAGGTAAGAACGGTTCTTGCTAGAAGCCCGTAGTAGCCACGTAAAACTTGCAACAACATAGGAGAGGACGTCTAAGTTGTTTTTGCAGGGCATGTTGTGATGTGATATGGTCAAGATATGATGTGATATACGTTGTTGTATGAGATGATCATGTCTTGTAACATCGACAATTGGCAGGAGCCTTAGGGTTTTCTATTAATTATTGTATGAAATGCAAACGCCATGTAATTGCTTTACTTTATCGCTATGCAAACCACGACAATCTCCTAGCCGTGTGCAGTGCCTCTCTCCACAGTTTAGTCCTCCGTCCGGTTTTTCCGCGGTGCACGGCGAAGTCGTGCGGGAACAAGTTGACCACCACAGGCACCACCCCGTCGTGCTGCCGAAACTCATCTACTACTTCGCCCGTCTTGTTGTATGAACAAGGCGAGGACGTCATCGAGCTGAACGTGTGCTAAACGTGGAGGTGACGTACATTTGGATGTCACCTCTCGTTGCTATGCATCTCCATGGATAGGTCTTGCGTGTGCGTAGAATGTTTTTTATTTTTCATGCAACGTTCCCCAACAAACATGACTCCTCATCTTGTGCGACAAGTCTTGTGGAATCTCCCTTGTATGCATCATGGGATGCACGAACAGGCCCTGTAATTAACCGCCATAGGGGTCCTCGGCCTGGCCCTCCTGTCCAGGAGATGATATGGTGAGTACCCCCTAGTCTAGGACACCGTCACTAAGACCATGGCTCACTTTTAAGTATTGCATGACATTTGAAAAAAGCTAAAGCGAGAAAAATATGATTTGATTGCTTGATTTAGAACCGGGGTTGTTCATGATTTGATATCTTTATGCTAGGAAAGACTAAGTGTGACATGCTTATCATGATTAAGTGTGTAGAGATCATGTTCTTTAGCATCCTTATTTTTCAAAGTCAATGATTGTTTACTTGCATGATTATGTATTATTATTTTCACTACAAAAAAAGTCACATCCGTGACATTTTGGACCGAACGGATTTTTTTCTATCATGCTTATGACACTTCTATAACGATAATTGTGACAAAACCCGGTATCATCATAGATGTGGTGTGCTCCTACTTCTATGACAAAAAATCATGACAGAAAATGGGCTCTTCGTTCTGGGCGGGCCGGAGAAGCAGTTGCATGACATTCTTTGGGCCGTCCATGAGGGAAAAACCTTGGTAGAAGCAAGGGCAAGGAAAATATCGGGGAGTTCCCGGTTACAGTGGGTGGTCGGGAGCCGAGCGATGCGTGTTTCTCTCGTACACGTACGCGCGTGGGTCCGAGGCATTGGGCTCTAACTGAACCCGAGCGAAGCGTTTGCCTACTGAACCCGAGCGATTGCACTAGCTATGTTACTGAACCCCGATCGATCCCTTGCTATTAACTGAATCCAATCGAGCTATTCCTTCACTACTACTGCTAACTGAAGCCGATCGAACCTGCTGCCTCTTGCTGAATAGTGAGCGTTGTTGGGGGGTTTGGATGAACAGGACCCCGTGGTAGTAGAGGCCATTGCCGCTAGATGAATGTGATGCCCGGGTAATTAAGCTACGCTAACCCTCTGCTAATGATGCCACGTCACCTCGGTTATTGTTGATAAACTCGCGTCGGTTTGATAACCAGTTCAAATTTCAAATTTAAAATAACGTTAAACGGTAAAAGTTTGCAAACTTTAAAACTAAAATGTTCTAGAGGTGCAAAATAATGCATAGGTAATTATGGTGAAGAACCCACATTTTTTTGAATGTTTAAAAACTCTAAATGAATAAAACAATAGCAAAAACAATTATTTGAATGCTTTAAAAAAATATGCAAATATTTAAATGTTCTAAATTATTTTGAGTATTTTTGTGCTGCTTCAAATTATTACCTAGTATTTGTGTGCTAAATATTAGCTTTAGACAAATATTTTTACTATAGAAAAGACATACAAATTAGAAAAGAATTAAAGTAAAATAGGAAAAGCCTCTATGCACCTTGGCCCAACCGCTACAGAGTCAAGCCCAGCCCAACACTGCTCCATCCCCTACCTACCGCTCTCAAAAAACCTACCGCTCTCTCTCTCTCTCCTGTGCGTGTCATGCATCCCGGTCGCCATGGCGCGGATGCTCGACGCGTGCTACTACAGGGAATCGAGGAGACGATAAGAAGGCCACCAGGAACCCTTGACGAACCCTAGCTCCCTTCATTTTTTCCCTCGCGCCTTCTCCACCAAATCGAGACGTGCCCGAGACCATAGTCGTCGCCGCCTTCGTCGATCCTGCAGCCACCGTGGTTCCCGCGTGACGGGAGCACGTCTACGAGGTCCACCATGGTCGACTTCACCCGTTCTGGACGCTGCATCAACCAGGGAGCTCCATAGCCGACACCATCCTCGCCTTCTTCGTCCGTCTGTCGCCATCTCGCCGTCAATCCGCACCACCCCCTCGTCCCTGGCCTCCCTGACCACGCCCTCGGGCTTCATGGTGAGCTTCTCCTCCGGATCCCCTCCTTTCCGGTCCCGATTCACGCCGTATGCCGCCACCCCACGACCTCGGCTGCCTACTGTTGTGCCCGCACATCGTGCCATGGCCGGACCTCGCCGTGGCCGCACCCGCGCTCCTGCGTGCGGTGGTCCCAGCCTTCCCGCGTGCCCCCGGGCATCCCGTTCGCGCCCTAGCTGCACAGGCCCCGCGCGCGCATCCCTGCCTAGCGCCGCCGCTGATTACTGTCTGCCGTTGTGTCGCTCGCCCCGCCCGTGATGTTGCCGCTGCTCATCACCGCACTCGCATCCCGCGTGTCACGCCGGCGCCCGCCTCTGCGAGCCGGCGCATCGTCCGCCTCTGCTGCCCCGTCGCCTACTGCCTCCCCGCGTACGTGCTGCGTGCTGCTGCTGGTGCGTACTGCTCTTGCTGATGCGCTGCTACTCTCCTGTACTGCTTGTTGTACTGCTGTTTGCTCTAATGCGTGTGCTCGCCGGCTGCTGCTGCTAATCACCAGCTGCTGCTGCTCGCGTACAGAGGCTACTGCTCGCCCATGGCTTCTACGGCTGCAGCTCCTGCTTTTGTCCAGGAGGCCGACCGATTAGATTAGTCTAGGATTAGGTATGTTATAGTTAAATTGCTTAATTAGTATAATGTGCAGATGGCATAAGGGTCCACCTAATTACATTAGATAAGTCTTTTTGGAAATTAATAAAACAGTAACATGTGGGCCACCACCTCCACTTTTGACCAGTCAAGTTGACTTGGTCAATTCGGATTAAAAATTAATTACAAAATTCCAGTATTTTAGAAAAATGTTTAAAACTTTAGAAATTAATAGAAAATAAACTGTAACTTGGATGAAAATACTTTGTACATGAAAGTTGCTCACAACGACGAGACAAATCCGATTACGGAGCCCGTTCGTCAGCCACAAGTCCCTAGCATAGCGAACGTGCAACTTTTCACCTCCGGTTCATCTGTCTGAGAACGCGAAACACCGGGGATACTTTCCCGGATGTTTCCCCCCTTCGTCGGTATCACCTAGTACCACGTTAGGGCACACATAGCACCACTCTTTGTCAAGTCATGCATCGTCATGCTTACTTTTGCAATTTATTTATTATTCTTTCCCCTCTTCTCTCTGGTAGACTACGAGACCGACGCCGCTGCTGCCCCCGTTGACTACGGAGTTGACGACCCCTTCTTCTTGCCAGAGCAACCAGGCATGCCCCCCCTGATCACCAGATATCGCATATTGTTCCCTCTACTACTTGCATTAGAGTAGTGTAGCATGTTACTGTTTGGTTAATCCTATTCTGTTTCATAGCCTGTCATTGTTGCTACAGTTGTTGATACCTTGCCTGCAATCCTAAATGCTTAGTATAGGATGCTAGTTTATCATCTGTGGTCCTACATTCTTGTCCGTCTTCCTTGCTATACTATCGGGCCGTGATCACTCGGAAGGTGATCACGTGTATATACTATACATACATACATACATACTATACAGATGGTGACTAAAATCGGGTAGGCTCGTAGAATACCCGCGAATGGATCTTTGTGGCGGAGCAACAGGGCAGGTTGAGACCACCTAGGCGAGAGGTGGCCCTGGCCCTAGTTGGCATCCATGGTTACTTCAAAATAACACGCTTAACGAGATCTTGGTATCTGTTTTGAGTCTGGCCACTGGCCTATACGCACTAACCAACTACACGGGAACAGTTATGGGCACTCGACGTCGTGGTATCAGCCGAAGCCTTCTAGACGTCAGCGATTGAACGGTGCGTGCCGGATTGGACTGGAATGCCTGCTCTTGTATTAGGGAGGCTAGGTCTGCTTCCGGCCGCCCGCGCAACATGCAGGTGTGCAATGGGCGATGGGCCCAGACCCCTGCGTGCTTAGGATTTAGACCAGCGTGCTCACCTCTCTGTTAGGCCTAGGTAGGGCTGCGATGTGTTGATCTTCCGAGGTCAGGCATGACCCAGGAAAGTGTGTCCGGTCAGAGGGATCAAGCGTGTTGGGTTATGTGGTGCACCCCTGCGGGGAAGTTTATCTATTCGAATAGCCGTGTCCCTCGAAAAAAGGACGACCCGGAGTTGTACCTTGACCTTATGACAACTAGAACCGGATACTTAATAAAACACACCCAGACAAGTTCCAGAGACAACCCGGTGATCGCTTTTCCACAGGGCGACGTGGGGAGGATCGCCGGGTAGGATTATGCTATGCGATGCTACTTAGAGAACTTCAATCTACTCTCTTCTACATGCTGCAAGACGGAGGCGGCTAGATGTGTAGTCTTCGATATGACTAGCTATCCCCCTCTTATTCTGGCATTTTGCAGTTCAGTCCATTGATATTGCCTCTTTACACATATACCCATGCATATGTAGTGTAAATCCTTGCTCGCGAGTACTTTGGATGAGTACTCACGGTTCCTTTGCTCCCTCTTTTCCCCTTTTTTTCCTCTTCTTCTCGGATGCCGCAACCAGAAATTGGAGCCCAGGAGCCAGACGCCACCGTCGACGACGACTCCTACTACACTGGAGGTGCCTACTTCAACGTGCAGGCCGCTGACGATGACCAAGAGTAGTTTAGGAGGATCCAAGGCAGAAGGCATGTGCCTCTTTCGATCTTTATCCCAGTTTGTGCTAGCCATCTTATGATAACTTGTTTACCTTATGTCTATACTCAGATATTGTTGCGTTCACTGACTCGTCCATGTTCGAGCACTTGCATTCGAGCCCTAGAGGCCCCTGGCTTGTAATATGATGCTTATATGACTTATTTTATTATTAGAGTTGTGTTGTGATATCTTTCCGTGAGTCCCTGATCTTGATTGTACACATTTGCGTGCATGATTAGTGTATGATTAAATCAGGGGCGTCACAAGTTGGTATCAGAGCCGACTGCCTGTAGGAATCCCCCTTCCAAACTCCCTGGGCGAAGTCGAGTCTAGTCTTTGCAAAACTTTTACTAACATGGCTGTGTGGCCTATTGCTACGTCTTGAGCTTGCGTTGGTTTTCCTTGAAGAGGAAAGGGTGATGCAGCAAAGTAGTGTAAGTATTTTCCTCAGTTTTTGAGAACCAAGGTATCAATCCAGTAGGAGGCTCCTCAAAACTCTCACACACCTACACAAACAAACAAGAACCTCGCAACCAACGCAATAAAGGGGTTGTCAATCCCTTCATGGCCACTTGCAAAAGTGAGATCTGATAGAGATAATATGATAAGATAAATATTTTTGGTATTTTTCTGATATAGATAGGAAAAGTAAGATGCAAATAAAAGTAGATTGTAAACTTATATGATAAAAATAGACCCGGGGGCCATAGGTTTCACTAGTGGCTTCTCTCAAGATAGCATAAGTATTACGGTGAGGGAACAAATTACTGTCGAGCAATTGATAGAAAAGCGCATAGTTATGAGATTATCTAGGCATGATCATGTATATAGGCATCACGTCCGCAACAAGTAGACCGACTCCTGCCTGCATCTACTACTATTACTCCACACATCGACCGACTCCTGCCTGCATCTAGAGTATTAAGTTCATAAAGAACAGAGTAACGCATTAAGAAAGATGACATGATGTAGAGGGATAAACTCATGCAATATGATATAAACCCCATCGTTTTATCCTCGATGGCAACAATACAATACGTGCCTTGCTGCCCCTACTGTCACTGGGAAAGGACGCCACAAGATTCAACCTAAAGCTAAGCACTTCTTTCATTGCAAGAAACATCAATCTAGTAGGCCAAACCAAACTGATAATTTGAAGAGACTTACAAAGATAACTTAATCACACATAAAATAATTCAGAGGAGATTCAATTATTTCTCATAGATAAACTTGATCATAAACCCACAATTCATCGGATCTCGACAAACACACCGCAAAAAGAGTTACATCGAATAGATCTCCAAGAAGATCAATGAGAACTTTGTATTGAGATTCAAAGAGACAGAAGAAGCCATCTAGCTAATAATTATGGACCTGAAGGTCTATGATAAACTACTCACAACTCATCGGAGAGGCCTTGGAGATGATGTAGAGGCCCTCCATGGTCGATTCCCCCTCCGGCGGAGCCCCGACGAAGGCTCCAAGATGGGATCTCGCGGATACAAAAGGTTGCGGTGGTGGAAATAGTTTTTCGTGGTGCCCCTCGATGTTTTCGGGGTACGTGGGTATATATAGGAGGAAGAAGTAGGTCGGTGGATGCTCGAGGGGCCCACGAGGGTTGAGGCGCGCCCATCCTAGGGGGCGCGTCGGGCACCCTTGTGGCCGCCTCCTATGTTGCTTGACGTCCACTCCAAGTCCCGTGGATTGCGTTTGTTCCAAAAAGATCGCTTCCGAAGGTTTCATTCCGTTTGGACTCCGTTGGATATTCTTTTTCTTTGAAACACTGAAATAGGCAAAAAAACAGCAATTTGGGCCGGGCCTCCGGTTAGTAGGTTAGTCCCAAAAATGATATAAAGTGTAAAGTAAAGCCCATAAACATCCAAAACGGGTAATATAATAGCATGGAACAATCAAAAATTATAGATACGTTGGAGACGTATCAAGCATCCCCAAGTTTAATTCCTGCTCGTCCTCAAGTAGGTAAATGATAAAAACAGAATTTTTGATGTGGAATGCTACCTAGCATAATTCTCAATGTAATTTTCTTTATTGTGGCATGAATGTTCAGATCCAAATGATTCAAAATAAAAGTTCATATTGACATAAGAAATAGTAATACTTCAAGCATACTAATCAAAGTAATCATGTCTTCTCAAAATAACATGGCTAAAGAAAGTTTATCCCTACAAAATCATATAGTTTGGTCATGCTCCCTTTTCGTCAAACAAGAATTGACTCATCTTGCACACCCCCGATGACAAGCCAAGCAATTGTTTCATACTTTAGTAATCTCAAACTTTTTTCAACTTTCACGCAGTACATGAGCGTAAGCCATGGATATAGCACTATGGGTGGAATAGAATATGATGATGGAGGTTGCGTGGAGAAGATAAAAAGGGAAAAGGTCTCATGTTAACGAGGCTAATCAACGGGCTATGGAGATGCCCATCAATTGATGTCAACATGAGGAGTAGGGATTGCCATGCAACGTATGCACTAGAGCTATAAATGTATGAAAGCTCAACAAAAGAAACTAAGTGGGTGTGTATCCAACTTGCTTGCTCACGAAGACCTAGGGCATTTTGAGGAAGCCCATCGTAGGAATATACAAGCCAAGTTCTATAATGAAAAATTCCAACTAGTATATGAAAGTTACAACATATGAGACTCTTTACATGAAGAACATGGTGCTACTTTGAAGCACAGGTGTGGAAAAGGATAGTAACATTGCCCCTTTTTTATTTCCTTTTTCTTTTCTCTTTTTTTTTCTCTTTTTTGGGGCCTTTCTTTTTTGCTTTTGGCCTTTCCTTTTTTGGGGGGGGGGGCAATGCTCTAATAATGATGATCATCACACTTCTATTTATTTACAACTCAAAAACTAGAACAAGATATGACTCTATATGAATGCCTCCGGCGGTGTACCGGGATGGGCAATGAATCAAGAGTGACATATATGAAAATTTATGCATGGTGGCTTTGCCACAAATACGATGTCAACTACATGATCATGCAAGGCAATATGACAATGATGATGCGTGTCATGATGATGAACGGAACGGTGGAAAGTTGCATGGCAATATATCTCGGAATGGTTATGGAAAAGCCATAATAGGTAGGTATGGTGGCTGTTTTGAGGAAGATATAAGGAGGTTTATGTGTGATAGAGCGTATACGTTATCACGGGGTTTGGATGCACCGGCGAAGTTTGCATCAACTCTCAAGGTGAGAAAGGGCAATGCACGGTATCGAAGAGGCTAGCAATGATGGAAGGGTGAGAGTGCATATAATCCATGGACTCAACATTAGTCATAAAGAACTCATATACTTATTGCAAAAATCTACAAGTCATCAAAAACCAATCACTACGCGCAAGCTCCTAGGGGGATAGATTGGTAGGAAAAGACCATCGCTCATCCCCGACCGCCACTCATAAGGATGACAATCTAAGAACACCTCATATTTCAAATTTGTTACACAACGGTTACCATACGTGCATGCTACGGGACTTGCCAACTTCAACACAAGCATTCTTTAAATTAACAATTACCCAACTAGCATGACTCTAATATCACCACCTCCATATCTCAAAACAATTATCAAGCATCAAATTGATCATAGCATCCAATTCACTTCCTATGATAGTTTTTATTATACCCAACTTGGATGCCCACCATTCTAGGACCAATTTTATAACCATAGAAAATACAATGCTATTCTAAAAGACTCTCAAAATGATATAAGTGAAGCATGATAGATCGACAATTTCTACAAAATTAAACCACCGCCGTGCTCTAAAAGATATAAGTGAAATACTAGAGCAAAATTATCTAGCTCAAAAGATATAAGTGAAGCACATAGAGTATTCTAATAAATTCCAATCAAGTGGGGTTCTCCCAAAAGGTGTGTACAGCAAGGATGATTGTGGTAATCTAAAAACAAAAGACTAATATCATACAAGACACTCCAAGCAAAACACATATCATGTGGAATAAAAATATAGCTCCAAGTAAAGTTACCGATAGACGAAGACGAAAGCGGGGATGCCTTCCGAGGCATTCCCAAGCTTAGGCTTTTGGTTATCCTTGAATATCTTGGGGTTTCATGGGCATCCCCAAGCTTAGGCTCTTGCCACTCCTTATTCCATAGTCCATCAAATCTTTACCCAAAACTTGGAAACTTCACAACACAAAACTCAACAGGAAATCTCATAAGCTTCGTTAGTGCAAGAAAGAAAAACCACCACATAAGGTACTGTAATGAACTCATTCTTTATTTATATTGGTGTTAAACCTACTGTATGCCAACTTCTCTATGGTTTATAACCACCCATACTGGCCATAGATGCATCAAAATAAGCAAACAACACACAAAAAACAGAATCTGTCAAAAACAGAACAGTCTGTAGCAATATGTAACTTTTGAATACTTCTGGAACTCTAAACATCCTACCAAAATAGGAAGTCCTGGGCAATTTGTCTATTGATATACAGCAAAAATAATCAACGCAAAATCACGTCTCAACTGAATCAAATTAACTATCACCGTAGGTTATCCTATAGGTTCTACTTGGCATAAACACTAACTAAACACATGAAAACACATCTAAACAGAAGCTAGATGAAATATTTATTACTAAACAGAAGCAAAAAGCAAAAACAAATATAAAATTGGGTTGCCTCCTAACTAGCGCTATCGTTTAACACCCCTAGCTAGGCATAAAAGCGAGGATAGATCTAAGTAGTGCCATCTTTGGCACTCAATTCATCAATAGAGCACTTATAACCCTTAGGAGTTTCTTTCTTTTTAACAATGATTAAACTCCTAGGCAAGAAATCGAGAAATTCATTTGTAGCAAAAGGTTCCTTAATGATAGAGAGACAATTGGGATGAACACTTATTGATTTGAGATCCATATTTTCCTTACTAGAAGATTCACCCTTATTCATAGGAACATAAATAAATTTGGCAGTTTTGGTAGGAGGAGTTCGAGTATTTTTTACAGAAGAAAAGGCCGACCCTAAGTTGGTAATAATATCCTCGAGTTTACCGATTCTCGTAGAATCTAGATCTATTTTTTCATTAACTATAGGTTCTTTCTCTTTAAAAATTTCAAAGTAACTCCAACCCTAGATCCATATTGGGTAATTTGGTTATGAATCTTTTTACCAAATTTTCAATCATCTCAACTGTGGCAACTTTATTTTCAATAATTTCAAGCCTTTGCATCACATGTTCCAAAGTTAAAACAGTTCCATTACCCAAAAGAGGTGGTGGGCCAAACAAATCTAACATAGAATTATAAGTATCAAAAGTATGGCTACTCAAGAAATCCCCTCCAGTAATGGTATCAAGAATGCATCTATTCCAAGGAGTAATGCCTACATAAAAATTGCGAAGAAGAACAGAAGTAGAGAGCTTCCTAGTAGATCTATTTTGAGCATTGCAAATTCTATGCCACGCATCTTTTAGATTTTCTCCCTCCCTTTGCTTAAAATTAAGAATTTCATGTTCAGGAGTAATAACAAGGATAGGAGGACTAGCCATGATGACGAGATAAACGATCTAACACACGGGCAAAAAGCAAGTAAAAGAGAAAGGAGATTGGGAAAGAGAGGGTGAATAAAACGACAAGGGTGAAGTGGGGGAGAGGAAAATGAGAGGCAAATGGCAAATAATGTAATGCGAGGGAGATGAGTTTGTGATGGGTACTTGGTATGTATTGACTTGAGCGAAGACCTCCCCGGCAACGGCGCCAGAAATCCTTCTTGCTACATCTTGAGCTTGCGTTGATTTTCCTTTAAGAGGAAAGGGTGATGCAGCAAAGTAGCGTAAGTATTTCCCTCAGTTTTTTAGAACCAAGGTATCAATCCAGTAGGAGGCTCCTCAAAAGTCCCACGCACCTACACAAACAAACAAGAACCTCACAATCAACGCAATAAAGGGGTTGTCAATCCCTTCACGGCCACTTGCGAAAATGAGATCTGATAGAGATAATATGATAAGATAAATATTTTTGGTATTTTTATGATATAGATAGGAAAAGTAAAGATGCAAATAAAAGTAGATTGTAAACTTATATGATAAAAGATAGACCCGGGGGCCATAGGTTTCACTAGTGGCTTCTCTCAAGATAGCATAAGTATTACAGTGGGTGAACAAATTACTGTCGAGCAATTGATAGAAAAGCGCATAGTTATGAGATTATCTAGGCATGATCATGTATATAGGCATCATGTCCACAACAAGTAGACCGACTCCTGTCTGCATCTACTACTATTACTCCACACATCGACCGACTCCTGCCTGCATCTAGAGTATTAAGTTCATAAAGAACAGAGTAACGTATTAAGAAAGATGACATGATGTAGGGGGATAAACTCATGCAATATGATATAAACCCCATATTTTTATCCTCGATGGCAACAATACAATACATGCCTTGCTGCCCCTGCTGTCACTGGGAAAGGACACCACAAGATTGAACCCAAATCTAAGCACTTCTCCCATTGCAAGAAAGATCAATCTAGTAGGCCAAACCAAACTGATAATTTGAAGAGACTTGCAAAGATAACTTAATCACACATAAAAGAATTCAGAGGAGATTCAAATATTTCTCATAGATAAACTTGATCATAAACCCACAATTCATCGGATCTCGACAAACACACTGCAAAAGGAGTTAAATCGAATAGATCTCCAAGAAGATCAAGGAGAACTTTGTATTGAGATTCAAAGAGAGAGAAGAAGCCATCTAGCTAATAACTATGGACCAGAAGGTCTGTGGTAAACTACTCACAACTCATCGGAGAGGCCTTGGAGATGATGTAGAGGCCCTCCGTGGTTGATTCCCCTTCCGGCGGAGCGCCGGTGAAGGCTCCAAGATGGGATCTCACGGATCCAGAAGGTTGCACCGGTGGAAATAGTTTTTCGTGGTGCCCCTCGATGTTTTCGGGGTATGTGGGTATATATAGGAGGAAGAGGTAGGTCGGTGGACGCTCGAGGGGCCCACGAGGGTGGGGGCGCGTCCACCCCCAGGGGGCATGCCGGGCGCCCTCGTGGCCGCCTCCTCTGTTGCTTGACGTCCACTCCAAGTCCCGTGGATTGCGTTAGTTCCAAAAAGATTGCTTCCGAAGGTTTCATTCCGTTTGGACTCTGTTTGATATTCCTTTTCTTCGGAACACTTAAATAGGCAAAAAAACAACAATTTGGGTTGGGCCTCCGGTTAGTAGGTTAGTCCCAAAAATGATATAAAAGTGTAAAGTAAAGCCCATAAACATCCAAAACGGGTAATATAATAGCATGGAACAATAAAAAAATTATAGATACGTTGGAGACGTATCACCTATGGGCCCACATCGCCACTGGGTGGTTTTAGAATCTTTTATTCCTCGTCTATACTCTGGGACTCTGATCTCTGCTCTATTCGGGTTAAATGATTGTAAAAAAGCTCTAACATTAGGGTCTCGTAACAACTTTCTCCCGGAGAGTTCCTTATTATAGATGATCGCCTGCCGCACCAGAAGATTCCGAAGATACTCCCGATGTTCTCTTGAGACTTTGTGCCCACCGCTTTTGCTATTCCCGACCACCGATGAATCCTTATGCATAACTACTTAAGTATGTCATTCATACCTTCATTCCCAGTTGCCCTTGTTATTACTTGATACCTTGAAAAATTCTCTGATATTTTGAGAATCCTTTGAGCTTACTGCTTTGCAGCTTTTTTCCGCATTAATACCCACACGAACAATTCCTCGCACTTACTGGGGAACCGTCCATCCCCACTTGTTTAGGTGCCTCACAAAATTCTTCGAAATACTACCCGGTCTATCAAGAATCCTCTACAGCCTATGGCTCTTGGAATTATTGTCTGCCTGCATTATGGTTAATTCCAAATGCCTAGCAATATTCATTGACGTCCTTTTCCTTACCATCTTGAGTCCCTTGATTCAATATGTTGTGAATGCTCGCAATCCTCAATCAGATCCTAGAATCCATCCTTCCAGCTCAGATGCCATTTTAAACATGAGTTAGTTCTCAACCAATCAAATTGTCGTCGATTGTACCCTAAGTCTATACAACTTATCCATCCTTAACCGGAGCGTTTGCTTCTAATCCCTTGAGTTGGAGCTCATATTCCTTTGCATTTGAGCTTTAAATTAATCAGTTGATTCGATAATCTGATCTCCTCACTTCCTTCTTCTTCTGGTTGAGTACCGATGCTCACTTCAGATCCATTGAGGACCACCAGATCCTTTATTGGATTTTATCCAACAACGTCCTTCATATTCAATAACTTTCTAAGTCTTTACTCAGATACATAATGCCTTTGGTAAATTGTATCCTCTGCTTTCTCAACCATGCTTCACTTTCGAGCTTGTATAAATTACTCCTGAAGTTGTGGTATATGTTTCTAAGATGCCCCGACGGGTTGAACCTATGCCTTCCTTAATATGTGTGAACTCAAAAGTTTTCACGGGTCATACTCTTCTGGTATTTTGCCAGATAAAATTTCCACACTACAACTTCATCGAATGCGTGAAGTGAATGGAAGGTTATGCATTGGAGAAGTGGGAGTCGACCTTGAACTTTGTGTTCATGCCCATGGACACAATGTAGATCTTATCATTAAAGCTTCTATTAAATTAATTATTCCCTGGGTATAAGTTCATCTTATATCTGGGATCTGTCCTTTATCAATTGTGGTTCTGACCATGTTCTTCTTTAAATACCATTTTCTCGTGCAAGTTTAAGCACTTTTCTTCTGTAGAGCAATACCCCAGCCCATCCTCTACTTTGATCTGTCGTCGAGTATTACCCCCGGTATCTCGAGATTATCGCGGAACTGCATAACTTTTTATGAGTTCTTCATCAAGTACTACATTCTCACTGATTCCAAATTTCCTGGGTTTTGAGTGGTTAGTCACTCAAGTACACCGATAACTGAATCGTGCCCGTTCTATGATTCAACCATTCTTAGCAATCTTCTTTGCTTACGAGTTTGTATCCGATCACTTCATTCCTAGCCTGATTGGCTATATCATTATTGTGCTAATTTTTAACTGTGCTACTTGGTCCTTCTTCACGGAGCACAATTTTCAATGATGAGCTAACCCTACGTCGATCTTTCTCGTCATATCATTTCTCCTTGAATAGCAAGCTTGAATTCGAGTTTGTGTCGTACCTGTGTTTCCAATAACCTTTCGCTTCATCATTCCTTTGACTGGATGTCATCGCCGATCGATTACATCTTCATGAAGTCTCTCGACAAAGGTGTCATGCTCATCATCAACATTCTGGGTTCTTCCGAGATATCTATTGAATTCTTGATGAGAAATACCATCCTTGCCCCTCGATGATTTGTGTTATTATCAGCAACTTTATTACCCTCCCTCCAACACAAACTTGTTCATGTTTGGTGTTATACCTTGATTTTGCTATCCAACATTTTTTCTTTTTACCTTGGAGTATTACTGTCTTCTATATCAAGAATGTTGTGAGGATTGCTCCAGCTCTTAAGAATTCTTGGTATAGTGATACTTCTCGCCATCACCATTCTATCTTTGCCCTTGTGTTGTTTCTAACAAGAATACCGACAATTGAACTATGATGTGTGAATTCAAAACTTCCAGCAACCCTCTTGCCTTGAAGTGGATGGTCGATAGTTTCATTCTAAGATTTTTTGTTATTGAATCACCATCCTAACAAACATCGTGCTACTTGGCCCATATTCCGAGTGCACCTTTCAACCAATGTTTAATTGTGTATGTTTTCCTCGAGCATATATCATTATATCATTTGATCTGACAAATGTTATCTCCTGGTTCACATAATTGTGGAAATCATCCTTTTGGAAATCTCGATGAGTCCATCAGCCACATCCTCATTCTCTCCTTGATTTAATAATGAACTCTTGTTTCGGAACTCGCTTCCATAGTTCATTTCCCAAGAATCTTACAATGTGATCTCATTAATTTGTGTCGCACCTTTTTCTTCTCAGGCATCCTGAGTCTGCGGTATCCTGACACCAACTAGTTCTGAATCTTGGTCAGATATGATGGTTGGAACATATTTTCAAGAGTTATAAAATTGGTCTTTATATGACCCGGTAAGGTGATGTCATGCCTAGCAAACCTGGTCGGAGGACCTATTGTTATAGTATCCTCTTTAGCAAGGTTAACCATTCTTCCGTGAGAAAATTGTAAAACTTATTCTATAAGTAGTTCCCGATGAATCCTTTGCATATCCAAAGCCCGACCTTTGATTGAAGACCACGTCAATGCTATCTGAAAGCATGCCGGTGGTACTCAGATCTTCAATAAGAACAGTTGAAGCAATGCTAAATTCTCTTCATCAATTATCCAAACATCGTTGTATGGGTAATGTCATGAAATTTCTCTCCCCTCACCTAAAGGGTTTTCTACTTTATATCCTATCATGGATATCATGCTCCGCTTGTCCTTGGGAAGGATATACCCCTGAAATATGTGTTTAACCACATTTTCCTTTCCATTGTTTTGTTTAACCTTTCTTGTAATCTGACTTAACTGAGCAGTAATAATCCCTGCTTAGGTAAGCACCTTGTTGTACCACTCTGTCAGTAAGACCCTGTTACTATTGTTGATGACATTCCGGTAACCATCGATGGAAAAGAACTTTGCCTATTGGTCTGCCTCATTTAACGAGCAGGAAGATGGTTCTCTTTGTCCCTCGCCCTTGGTACCGACGTTGTTGCCGACATAACTGACAGGCTATTCTCTAACATGCCTTGCTATCATGACCGTGCAAGATGTCAGCGCCTTTCCCATGGTGGGCCCATAACTCTCAGTTCCACAGGATCGAAACCCGACTCTTTTGTACAATATTGTTGCTAAAGTTATTCCTCGAACTTGATTTCGTATGTAATTCACATGCCATGTTCCTAGTGATCTATTCTGATAACAAAGGAAATACTTAATCTCATTGCTTTGGACCCCTATTGCACTTTGTTTCAAACATCGAACAATTGCCTATTCGTTTGAAACTTCTCATGGTACCTTCTTACTTTGCTCTCCATATCTTCTTAAGTTTCAATTTGAGAGATACTTATGCTTCTTCCCCTGAGATAACCTTCCGATGCTCACTCTTGTTAGAATCCGTCCTTATAGAGTTTCCCCTCTTATCCTTTCGTAAGTATGGTGAAGATTCTAAAGGAAGGACGACGACTTCATCATCATGCATTGGTGCATAGGAATGAAGACATGAACGCTATGGATTGACCTCCTCGAGAAGAGCAACCAAGACCGACAAGATTCATTAGAATTTCGTAACCAGACCTTCCCCCTTATCCCACCTCTTAATCTCGGGACGAGATTTCTTGTAGTGGAGGAGAATTGTGACGCCCGGGTAATTAAGCTACGGTAACCCTCTGCTAATGATGCCATGTTACCTCGGTTACTTGTGTCAGTTTGAAAACCAGTTCAAAATTCAAATTTAAAATAATGTTAAATGGTAAAAGTTTGCAAACTTTAAAACTAAAATGTTCTAGAGGTGCCAAATAATGCATAGGTAATTATGGTCAAGAACCCACATTTTTTGAATGTTTAAAAACTCTAAATGAATAACACAGTAGCAAACAAAATTATTTGAATGCTTTTAAAAAAATAAGCAAATATTTAAATGTTCTAAATTAATTTGAGTATTTGTGTGCTGCTTCAAATTATTACCTAGTATTTGTGTGCTAAAATTAGCTTTAGATAAATATTTTTACTACAGAAGAGAAATACAAATTAGAAAAGAATAAAAGTAAAATAGGAAATGCCTCTATGCACCTTGGTCCAACCGCTACAGAGTCAAGCCCAGCCCAACACTGCTCCATCCCCTACCTACCGCTCTCTCTCTCTCCTGTGTGTGCCGTGCATCCCGGTCGCCATGGCGTGGATGCTCGACGCGTGCTGCTACAGGGAATCGAGGAGAGGATAAGAAGGCTACCAGGAACCCTTGACAAGCCCTAGCTCCCTTCGTTTTCCCCCTCACGCCTTCTCCACCAAACCGAGCCGCGCCCGAAACCATAGTCGCCGCCGCCTTCGTCGATCCTGCAGCCACCGTGGTTCCCGCGCGACGGGAGCACGTCTACGAGGTCCACTACGGTCCACTTCACCCATTCTGGACGCCGCATCAACCAGGGAGCTCCATAGCCGACACCGTCCTCGTCTTCTTCGTCCGTCTGCTGCCATCTCGCCGTCGATCCGCACCACCCCCTCGTCCCTGGCCTCCCCGACCACGACCTCGGGCTTCATGGTGAGCTTCTCCTCCGGATCCCCTCCTTCCCGGTCCCGATTCACGCCGTATGCCGCCACCCCACGACCTCGGCTGCCTACTGTTGTGCCCGCACATCGCGCCATGGCCGGACCTTCGCCGTGGCCGCACCCGCGCTCCTGCGTGCGCTGGTCCCAGCCTTCCCGTGCGCCCCCGAGCGTCCCGTTCGCGCCCTGGCTGCGCAGGCCCCGCGCGCGCATCCCTGCCTAGCGCCGCCGCTGCTGATTGCTGCCTGCCGCTGTGTCGCTTGCCCCGCCCGCGATGCTGCCGCTGCTCATCACCGCGCCCGCGTCCCGCCGTCGCCCGCCTCTGCGAGCCGGCGCACCGTCCGCCTCTGCTGCCCCGTCGCCAACTGCCTCCCCGCGTACGTGTTGCATGCTGCTGCTGGCGCATACTGCTCTGGCTGATGCGCTGCTACTCCCCTGTACTGCTTGTTGTACTGCTGATTGCTCTAATGCGTGTGCTCGCCGGCTGCTGCTGCTGCCCGCGTACAGAGGCTGCTGCTCGCCCATGGCTTCTACGGCTGTAGCTCCTGCTTTTGTCCAGGAGGCCGGCGGATTAGTTTAGTCTAGGATTAGGTATGTTAGTTAAATTGCTTAATCTCTACCTAATCTTTACCTAATAATAAAGAGAATTGAGTTTCTGTCGTACGTCGTCGGCGTTTTTGCAGAAAAGTCCATTCATTTTTCTGAATTTAACCCACAATCCTAACTTAAGTGGATATCTGAGAAAACGTTTCATGTTTGCACAAAACACCCTGGCGTTCGGAGTATTGAACGCGCGGTCCGAGCAGATTTGTAAAAAAAAAGAACACAACACACGCACGGGCACTCTTCCTCTCCCTCTCGCCCACGCAGTCCTCGCCGCCGCCACCACCCACGTCGGCCGCTTGTCATGTCATGCATCATCATGCTTATGTTTGCACTATATTTATTGTTGTTCCCCCTCTTCTCTCCGGTTGACTACGAGACCGACGCTGCTGCTGCCCCGGTCAACTACGGAGTTGACGACCCCTTCTTCTTGCCAGGGCAACCTAGCAAGCCCCCCCTTGATCACCAAATATCGCCTATTCTTCCCTCTACTGCTTTCATTAGAGTAGTGTAGCATGTTACTGTTCGGTTAATCCTATTCTGTTGCATAGCCTGTCATTGTTGCTAGAGTTGTTGATACCTTACATGCAATCCTAAATGCTTAGTATAGGATGCTAGTTTATCATCTATGACCCTACATTCTTGTTCGTCTGCCTTGCTATACTATCGGGACGTGATCACTCGGGAGGTGATCACGTGTATATACTATACATACATACATACTATACAGATGGTGACTAAAGTCGGGTCGGCTCGTAGAGTACCCGCGAGTGGATCTTTGTGGCGGAGCGACAGGGCAGGTTGAAACCACCTAGGCGAGAGGTGGGCCTGGCCCTGGTCGGCGTCCGTGGTTACTTCATAATAACACACTTAACGAGATCTTAGTATTTGATATGAGCCTGACCACTGGCCTATAAGCAATAACCAACTACGCGGGAACATTTATGGGCACTCGGCGTCGTAGTATCAGCCAAAGCCTTCTAGACGTCAGCGACTGAGCGACACGTACCGGATTGGACTGGAACGCCTGCTCTTGTATTAGGGAGGCTTGGTCTACTTACGGCCGCCCGCGCAACGTGCAGGTGAGCAATGGGCGATGGGCCTAGACCCCTGCGCGCTTAGGATTTAGACCGGCATGCTGACCTCTCTATTAGGCTTGGTAGGGCTGTGACGTGTTGATCTTCTGAGGCCGGGCATGACCCAGGAAAGTGTGTCCGGCCACAGGGATCGAGCGTGTTGGGTTATGTAGTGCATCCCGGCAGGGAAGTTTATCTATTCGAATAGTCGTGTCCCTCGGTAAAAGGACGACCCGGAGTTGTACCTTGACCTTATGACAACTAGAACCGGATACTTAATAAAACACACCCAGACAAGTTCCAGAGACAACCCGGTGATAGATTTTCCACAGGGCGACGAGGGGAGGATCGCCGGATAGGATTATGCTATGCAATGCTACTTGGAGAACTTCAATCTACTCTCTTCTACATGCTGCAAGACGGGGGCTGCCAGAAGTGTAGTCTTCGATAGCACTAGCTATCCCCCTCTTATTCTGGCATTCTGCAGTTCAGTCCACCGATATTGCCTCTTTACACATATACCCATGCATATGTAGTGTAGATCCTTGCTTGCGAGTACTTTGGATGAGCACTCATGGTTGCTTTGGTCCCTCTTTCCCCCCCTTTTTTCCTCTTCTTCTCGAATGCCGCAACCAGGCGTTGGAGCCCAGGAGCCAGACACCACCGTCGACAATGACTCTTACTACACTGGAGGTGCCTACTTCTACGTGCAGGCCGCTGACGACGACCAGGAGTAGTTTAGGAGGATGCCGGGCAGGAGGCCTGCGCCTCTTTCAATCTGTATCCAGTTTGTGCTAGCCATCTTATGGCAACTTGTTTAACTTATGTTTGTACTCAGATATTGTTGCTTTCGCTGACTCGTCTATGTTCGAGCACTTGTATTCGAGCCCTCGAGGCCCCTGGCTTGTAATATGATGCTTGTATGACTTATTTTACTTTGAGAGTTGTGTTGTGATATCTTTCCATGAGTCCCTGATCTTGATCGTACACATTTGCGTGCATGATTAGTGTATGATTGAATCGGGGGCGTCACAATGAACAGGACCCCGATCGATCGAGCCGGTTGGGGGTGCATGAACAGGACCCCGTGGAGGGCTGGATGAACAGGACGACCCCATGGAGGGCTGGATGAACAGTAGCTGGTGGAGGGCTAGATGAACAGCAACCCGTGGAGGGGTGGTTGAACAGGACCCCGTGGAGAGGGCTGGTTGAACAATAGCCGGTGGAGGAGTGGTGGAGGCTGGATGAACATCAGCCCGTGGATGAACAGTCGCAGGTGGAGGCTGGAAAAGGTCGATGGTGGATGAACAGTAACCCGTGGAGGCTGGAGGAGGTCGACGGTGGCGATGAAAAGTAGCCCGTGGAGTCTCGTTTTGTAGTACGCCACACCCCTCCCGATGAACAGGACCCTCGTTTCGACCGTAGCGCTCCAACACAAGTCCGTTTCCTCTGTTTTGCGGTACGCCACACCCCTCCCCATCAACAGGACCCCGTTTCGACCGTAGGCACTCGAACACAAGTACGATTCCTCCGTTTTGCGGTACGCCAGACCCCTCCCGATGAACAAGATCCTGTTTCAACCCTAGGCGGTCGAACACAAGGCCGTTTTCTCCGTTCTGCGGTACGCCAGGCCTTGTTTTGGTCGGATGTTTTGTCCAAGCCGGTTGCCTCCCGATGAACACGACGACGTAGTTTCTCCGTTCCGACCCAACCGGTTGGTTGCCCATGAACAGGATGTTGTCGTTGCCTCTCCATGTATACGAGCCTTGGCCGTACGTATGCGCGAGTAGGCGTTCAAGACCCCGCCCGTATGTATGTACGTGGCCGTATTTACTTTCTTGCACCCTAGCTGTACGTACGTGTACATGCTACGTGCGCGCCTCTACTACAACACGTGCATGCATCTACTACGACACATGCCCTTCCTTACTCGTCCATGGTTCATCCCTGCAGCCTGCAGACAGACCGGTCGATAGTATGTACGTACACGTTCGTGACCAGAATGAAAATGCTACGTACGCTTCGACCAGGTGGGTCTCGACTATCAGACACTTCCTTGCGTGCGAAGATGTAGCATGTGGGTCCCAGCAGTCAACGGGGAACATTTTTTTCACGAAATACGGTTGCCCATCCGATGGGTCCCTGCTGTCAGGTGGAGGAATCATTATTTTGCGCGTAATAAGGTGGCACTTCCTTGCTGCGGCCGTGGACCCAGCTGTCAACCTCTCCACGTACAGTACTCTTCCGATGGAAGTCATTTCTTGACCACATTGACCACGCCGCGCCGATAGCACCAAGGCGGTGGACGACGGCGAGGCCTAGGAAGGGGACAACGCGGAGCCAGTGATGACGCGACAGTGGATGCCCACGCAGAGAGGAGTACGAGGGTTGACGGGTTCGGCTGCGGTGTGAGGCTACTGTCACCGCAGAATAATAGGGGTTGTGGGTGAGTAGAGGGATGGCCTGTTCAGAGGTTTGAGTAGGGTGGGGCGGTCAAGCCTGCACGGCAGCTGAGCCGGCCACTGGAGGCAGGAGCAGGCGGCACGACCGGCGCTCGTTTGGGCAGCTGGAGCAAGAAGACTAGAGGTTGAAGAAGCACTATAGCCGTTTGATGGACATCGTACGGTCACTGGAGCTATAATCGTTCATATTGACTAAGTTGACAAAGCCCTCCTTCCGCGTCAACTTAGTAGGCCCACAAGTCAGTCTCCCACTATGGTGAGGCCCAGCTAGCAGGGGGCCTTCATTTTTTTGTGCATAATAAGGAGGCACTTCCTTGTGTGCGAAGATACAGCTGGTTGGTCCGAGCTGTCAGCGGGGGGAACATTTTTTTTGTGAAATACAGAGGCCCTTCCGATGGGTCCCTGCTGTCAGGTGGAGGAATAATTTTTTTTACATGTAGTAAGATTGCACCTCCTTGCTGCGGCCGTGGACCCAGCTGTCAGCCTCTCCATGTACAGTACTCTTCCAATGAAAGTCATTCCTTGACCACACTAACCACGTCGCGCTGAGAGCACCAAGGCGGTGGATGACGGCGAGGCCTAGGAAGGGGACGACACAGAGCCGGGGTAGACGCGGCAGTGGATGCCCACGCGGAGAGGAGTACGAGGGTTGAATGGCTCGGCTGCGGTGTGAGGCTACCGTCGCCGCAGAATAACATGGGTTGTGGATGAGAGGGATGGCCTCGCCAGAGGTTGGAGTAGGGTGGGGCAGTAAGGCCTATGCGGCAGCAGAGCCGGCCACCAGAGGTAGGAGCAGGCGGCACGACTAACACTGGTTTGGACGGCTGGAGCAGGAAGACCAGAGGTTGAAAAAGCACTATAGCTATTGGATGGACATCGTACGGTCATGGGATCTAGAATCGTTCATATTGACGAACTTCACAAAGCCCTCCGTCTGCATCAACTTAGTAGGCCCACAAGTCAGCCTCCCACTATGTGGGTCCCAGCTAGCAGGGGGAGTATTCATTTTTTTGTGCGTAATAAGGAGGCACTTCCTTGCATGCGAAGATATAGCTGCTGGGTCCGAACTGTCAGCGGGAGGAACGTTTTTCCCACGAAATACAGATGCCCTTCCGGTGGGTCCCAGCTGTCAGGTGGAGGAATAATTATTTTGCATGTAATAAGAAGGCACTTCCTTGCATGCGGCCGTGGACCCAGCTGTCAGCCTCTCCACATACAGTCCTCTTCCGATGGATGTCGTTCGTTGACCATGTTGACCATGCCGCGACAAGAGAACCAGGGCGGTGGACGACGACGAGGCCTAGAAAGGGAACGACCCGGAGCCGGGGAAGACTCAGCAGTGGTTGCCCACGCGGGGGGGAGTACGAGGGTTTACTAGTTCGGTTGCCGTCGCCAGAAAATAACAGGAGGTGTGGGTGAGTAGATGTGACGCCTGGATAATTAAGCTACAGTAATCCCGAGTTAATGGTGCCATGTCATCACACTACTGTTGCTAATCCTCGCTTGATTCAAATCTTAATTCTAACTCAAAATTTAAAACTGAGTTTAAATTCAAAATTCAAATTTTGTCAAACATGAAAACTAAAATGTTCATCAGGTGCCAAATAATCTATAACTAATATCGGTGGTGAACCAACATTTTTGCAAAATGTTTAAGTGGCCTAAACTACTTAAAACAGTGAGCTAAGCAATAAATTAAATGCCTTTTTTAATTTATAAAAATTGCAATTTTTTTCAAAAGCCTCACAATCCTTTTTCGCCGTGCACAATAATCCTTCGAAATTGTTTTGGCCAGTGGCATATTTTTTCAAAGTCAATTGTGGCTAAAAGAAAAGGCAAAAGCTGCTGAAAAAAAGAAAAAAAGAAAAAAAAGGAAAGACAGAGGGGAGGGAGAGAAAGCCCCCGGCTCCCCATGGGCTTCGGCCCATCCCACCCCAACCGGCCCAGCCCCAGGTCATAACCCCTCCCCCCAGGGGCAACGAAACCCTAGTCGATCCCCCACTCCCCCACTTACCCACGATCCCCTCCCTCGGTCTCTCCTCCCCCTGATCTGGATCGGGGCAGCGCCCCCGCCCGCGTCGCCCCGTCGCCACATCCTCGCCGCCCGAAGACCCCCCTGGCTGCCCCGTCGCCTCCCCTTCTCTACCCCTCGATTGGATCGGGGGGATCGAGCGGCGTCCCGCCGCCTGGACGCCGCTATCCCCTGGACGCCGTCCCGACGTCGCCGCCACCCGACGCCTCGACACCCCCGCCCATCACAGCCTCCTCCTCTGCCTCGATGTCCGATGTCGCGCTGCTGCAACCATCGTCGCCGTCCTCGCCTCGTCCTCGCCCCAAAGTCGCCGGAGCTTCTCCAAGCCTTGCCGATGTACCCCTGCAACGGGGGTGAGCAGTCCCCCCTCTCTCTCGCTCCCTCGCCCGGTCCACGGTCGCCACGCCATCCCTTCCTAGCGCCCACGCTCGCAGCGAGCGCGCGCGCGCCTCGAACCACCCCGCTCGCTCCGTCGCTGTGTTGCGGCTTCCCGCTCGACCCCGCGCCTCTGGCTCCCGCCGCTGCCTAGCGCGCGCCGCGCCTGTTCTGTGGGCGCTGTCACCGCCGCCGCTTCCGCCGTGCCCCGCCTCCGCCCGCGTTGGTCGGCTGCGTGGCCTCCCCACACGCACTGCCCGCTGCTCCCCCTCCCCTGGTCGCGCGTTTCGGCGCCCGGTGCTCGCGCCAGCACAATCGGGGCTCCGCCCCGATTAGCCCCGCTCCTGTAGCCCCGTTAACCCGCCCCGGCTGGCCCCCTTGTGCCACTGACCAAAGAGGCCCACCCCCTGTTTAGAACGAAATTAATAATAAATAAAATTAATCAATTAATTAATTTGCAAATCACTGAATTAACTTAATTAACACTGTTTAAATTAGCCTATCTACCTAATTTAGTTAATTAAAACTATTAGTTTAGTTAGGTCTATGACAGAACGACCCTGCATGTCAGTTTGACCCAGTCAACGCCTTGTTGACTGCTGACATCATGATGACATCATGCTGATGCAATAACCCCCATTTTAGAATTATTAATAATTTCAGAATATTGTTTAAATTTTTAGAAAATCATTTAAATTAATCCGTAACTCGGATGGAAACATTTTTTACATGAAAGTTGCTCAGAACGACGAGACGAATCTGAATACGTAGTCTGTTCGTCCGCCACACGTCCCTAGCATAGCAAACGTTGAACTTTTCCCCTCCGGTTCATCCGCGTGACAGACGTCCGGAAATGGGAAAACTTTCCCGGATGTTTCCCCCTTCGCCAGTATCGCCTAGCACCGCGTTAGAACACCTCTAGCCCGCTTGTTGTCTTATTATGCATATGTTTGCGTGTATTTACTGTTTCTTCCCCCTCTTCTCTCTGGTAGACCCCGAGACCGCTGCTGATGCCCCTGTGATCGACTACATCATCGACGACACTTCTACCCCTTTTCAGTGGAGCTTCCAGGCAAGCCCCCCCTTTGATCATCTCGACATCGCCCATCCCATTCTCTCATGCTTGCATTAGATTTTGCTACTATTATTGTTTGCTCCTATTCTGATGCATAGCCTGCTTTTGTACCTGCTATTGTTACCTACCTGCTTATCCTAAACTGCTTAGTATAGGTTGGATAGTGAACCATCAGTGACCCCCCACCTTGTCCTTGTTGCCCCTGCTTCATCATCGACGACTCGATCAACGTGATCGACAACCAGAGCCCGACACCTCACATCACATCACGCCCCTTTTTGTTGCTCAACTCTGTAGAGTTACCATCGAGTGCCGAGGGTGGAACCTCATACATCACTCCTAATGAGATCTCTGTAGTGTAGCTATTCAGTCGTGGTCAACCAGGGTGGTTCCTCCTTCACCATTCCTGATACGGCTGTCGCACAACACCTCAAGTGTGAACCTCGAGGGTGGATCTCTTACGTTCACCTTGATGATTACATCGAGTGAAATCCTCCGTGGGTGATTCCTCAGGTTTTCCCCTTGATGTTTGGACACACTGTTACCTTGACTTTACTTGAGACCATTTTTGAAGTCGGGTCGGCCCTGAGGAGTACCCGCGAGTTGGTGTGAAAGTCGGGCGGGCCCGTTGAGCACCCGCGAGTTTTCTATGTTGCACGACCGGGCAGTCTGGGCCCTTGCCGTAAGTCCATGAGACGGGGCGACGGGGTCACATTATATGAGTCTCTGCTCGTCTCCGCGAGCCCCCAATGCACTAACAGGTTTGGGTATTTGTTCTGAGTTGGCCTCTGGCCTTTACGCACTAACACCACGCGAGAATAGATATGGGCCTCGACATCGCAGTATCAGCCGAAGCTCTGTCAGATGTCCAGTTCAGCATGGCGGCACGGTCAGATCGTGCTAGCCATCCGAGGCGGTGCTAGTATCCACCCTGCGCGCAATGACCCAGAGTGCTGCGGGCAATGGGCCCAAGACCCCGAGTGCTTAGGATGTAGACCGACGAGGACCTCTCTGCTGAGCCTAGGTAGGGCTGCGACGTGTTGATCTTCCGAGGTCGGGCAATTGACCCCAGAAAGGTGTGTCCGGCTAGAGTGATCGAGAGTGTTGGGTAACGTGGTGCACCCCTGCAGGGAAGTTATATATTTGAATACCGTGTCCGCGGTAATGGATGTTTAGACTTATATCCTGATCTTATATAACTAGAAATGGATACTTGAGATATGTGATGGATATGTGGCTCCGGGATTGCTTTCTCGCAGGGAGTCGAGGAAGGATCTCTGGGCGTTGGTTCTATAACATGTTTGTTAAATATTAAATTGCTATTCTTTACTCTTCTATATGCTGCATTATGCTCGGAGCTGCTTGAAGATCCTAGTCTTCGATAGGCTAGGCCTTCCCCTCTATTCTGGCATTCTGTAGTTCAGTCTATAGATACAACCCTTCCATTTGATACCAATGCATACTTAGTATAGATCTGATGCTTGCGAGTACTTTGGATGAGTACCCACGGTTGCTTTGCTACCCCTTTTCCCCCTTCTTTCTTCTTTTTGGTTGATGCAACCAGATGGTGGATCTTTGGAGCCAGATGCCACCCCCATCGACTACTACTACATGGAGGCCGCTGAAGACCAGGAGTAGTTAGGAGGTCCCAGGCAGGAGGCCTTGCCTCTTCGATAGTGTTACTTTTGTGCTAGCCTTCTTAAGGCATCCTTGTTTAACTTATGTCTGTACTCAGATATTGTTGCTTCCGCTGACTCTTGTGTATCGAGCTTTTGTATTCGAGCCCTCGAGGCCCCTGACTTGTAATATAAAGGTTGTATTATTTTATTTGTGTCTAGAGTTGTGTTGTGATATCTTCCCGTGAGTCTCTGATCTTGATCGTACACACTTGTGTGTATGATTAGTGTACGATTGAATCGGGGGCGTCACAGTAGAGGAATGTCTTGGCCAGCAATGGGGTAGGGTGGGGCGGTGCGGCCTGTGCGGCAGCACAGCCGTCCACGGGAGGCGGGAGCAGGCAGTCCCACCGGCGCTGGTTTGGGCGGCTGGAGCAAGAAGATCAAATGTTGAAGAAGCGGCACGGCTGTTGGATTAACATCCCACGGTCACTGCTGCTAGAATCCGTTGTGGACTAAGTTGACAAAGCCTTTCGTACATGTCAACCTAGTAGACCCACAAGTCAACCTCCAAATCTGTCCCAAACAGCATACAACCCAAAATTTCTAGCCAGATTCAAATTAATTTAAAAACTAAACATACCTTCATTTAAATCATTGTATGTGCTCACGCCAAGTTTCATGAAAATCTGAAATTTCATACTCCTTGTGTAAAAAAGACAAAAAAATGTGTCATGAAAAGCCTATTTTAACACTAAATTTTGTTTGTTTTACATGTGACACAAAAGTTGTCGGTTTTCTGAGAAATGAGTTTGTGTGCATGTAGAATGTCGAGGTGTACGCGGGAATCATTTTTTCAGGATTTAGTGACATTTTAAAATATTGTTAAAATTCATTCAAAAGCCGAGGAGCATATGCTACCATGTGCCAGAACGCCTCTCTCAAAAACAACAAAAGATAGGTATATAAAAGAGGAGAGATCAATATCTCAACCTCGCATTCCAACCAGGAAAAAAAGAGAACACTATCACCTGAAGTTTCACTCTTACATTTGCACATTTATGCGTTGTACACAGGCATGCAAAGCACACAATAAAGTGATAACCTAAACGTAATTAAACTCATCATTTTGCCAACCGAAATTATACTCTAGTGTAAGAGTTTTTACATCATTCATTGACATCACATCAAGATACATGCAGTCTGCAGCCACCAATAGAAATAATCAAGACATACGAGTTTGCGAAATAAGAAAGCGACGTAAGTAGATATATGACCAACAAAAGGAGATGGAGGTAGTGCAAGTACCACATAAGACTGCTGGATCTAGCTACCTGAATGGCATTGTAGATCTCTGGTAAGCGCCACAAAACTTAAATATGTCCATGCTTACACAAACATTGCTTGCTAAAAGTAAGTGTCTGAAAGAAGTAGAATATAATTATCTCATGACAACATTTTGCTTTTTCATTGTGATTATATAAAATTCAAAAACATATATTCAAAACTGTGATTATACGATGCCTGCGACACATGAATCGGTTTCTGCATTCGCGTGTTATTAAGCCAAAGTTCAAAACAATATCCCAAAGAAAGACAGTCACACCGAGCCATCAAACTGCACACTACTCTTGATTCTGAATCACTACCTAGAGTTGTGGAATCACTCAAATAGATGTTCTCATAAGGGCTCTTTAAGAATCTGCGGAAGAGAGGTAGTTTATTATTTACTTATATGATATTTTTTGGAACATGTATCTCCTTTCTAAGAATGAAAATACATTATAATCCCACGGTACATAAAATAAATTTGGCAAGATACAACCCCCCGTCCACGCTGTAATCCACAAACCACCAACAATCAATACACAATAGTTTCTAAATTCCGCAAAAGGATAAGACAACACAAATACACATGGCTAACCGTACATAGAGAAATTGTTAATTAAAATCAGGAAAACACTTCTTTTTGCCCAACTGAACTCTTGGCGTAATCACCCCCTGTCGGTGTCAAAACCGGCGGATCTCGGGTAGGGGGTCCCGAACTATGCGTCTAGGCGGATGGTAACAGGAGACAAGGGACACAATGTTTTTACCTAGGTTCGGGCCCTCTCGATGGAGGTAAAACCCTACTCCTGCTTGATTAATATTGATGATATGGGTAGTACAAGAGTTGATGTACCACGAGATCAGAGAGGCTAAACCCTAGAAGCTAGCCTATGGTATGATTGGTGTTCGTCCTATGGACTAAAACCCTCCGGTTTATATAGACACTGGAGAGGGCTAGGGTTACATAGAGTCGGTTACAATGGGAGGAGATCTTCATATCTTATCGCCGAGCTTGCCTTCCACGCCAAGGAAAGTCCTATCCGGACACGGGATGAAGTCTTCAATCTTGTATCTTCATAGTCCGGGAGTCCGGCCAAAGGTCATAGTCCGGCCATCCGGACACCCCCTAATCCAGGACTCCCTCAGTAGCCCCTGAACCAGGCTTCAATGACGACGAGTCCGGCGCGCAAATTGTCTTCGGCATTGCAAGGCGGGTTCCTCCTCCGAATACTTCATAGAAGATGTTGAACACAAGGATAGTGTCCGGCTCTGCAAAATAAGTTCCACATACCACCGTAGAGAGAATAATATCTGAACAAATCAAATCTGTTGACGTATTCCGCAGCGTGACATCACGCCACGGCCAAGCCTTTATTCGAATCATTTTACTGTTCCACCTCAGCGCGTTTAGCGAGGCGGTTTCCTTAGCACGTCTTGTCAAAGCAGAGATCGTGTCCCCTTATTCCGGGATTCTCATCAATATGGGCGTGGGTAACCCAACCGCGCCATTAACCGCGACACTTGGGATATAAGGGAGTTTTATTAGGCTGGTGGGGGTTTATAGTTTTGGCCGCCCATATAAGGGGATAAGGATCCACCCTTTCTCTTTACGCCTTCCTCCTCCTTTGCTTATCCATCCCTGCGCACTCGAGCTCCAGTGCCCAAGTCCGCACTTCCCACCTCAAACTTTCTCCAATCATGTCCGGAGCGGGAGGTAGATGGATGGCCTCCTCCGTCACGGAGGGGCAAATCAAAAAGTTGAGGAAGGCCGGATACTTGTCTGACGACATCGCGCACCGGCTTCCAGATGAGGGGCAACTCATCCCCACCCCTGGGCCCCATGAGAGGGTCATGTTTCTCCCCCATTTCCTCCGCGGACTAGGCTTTCCTCTTCACCTGTTCGTCCGGGGGCTCATGTTCTACTACGGCCTGGACTTCCGCGATCTGGCCCCGAACTTCATCCTCAACATCTAGGCGTTTATCGTCGTGTGTGAGGCCTTCCTCCGCATACAACCTCACTTTGGCCTATGGCTGAAGATCTTCAACGTGAAGTCGAAGGTCGTGGGCGGCCGCCAAGCGGAGTGCGGAGGAGCCATGGTGGGCAAGATAGCCAACATTACATGGCTCGAGGGCGCCTTCGTAGAGACCATCAAAGGTGGCAGTCAGGGTGGTTCTATATCACCGAGCCGCGTGACCCTGAATGGGCAGCGGCCCCCGAATTCCGATCTGGCATCCCCACACGGCTCACATCTTGGAAAGAGGCGGGCCTGTTGTGGGGTAGTCCGGAAGAGGTGACCGGACTCCAAACATGCGTCCGAGACCTTGTGAACAACAAGGTTAAGCTTGTTAACGTAGTCCAGATCATGCTCTTCCGCCGGATCCTTCCGTGTCAACGACGGGCCTTCAACTTGTGGGAGTTCGACCCGGCCCAGCAGCAGATTCTGTCCCGGCTCTTCGACACAAAGCACGAGGACTCCTGGAAGGTGCTATTCAAGAGCTCCGAGGTCTCCCCTCCCGTCACCGAGGATCACGGATTCTGCGCCAAGCGCCAAGCCACCGAAGTAAGCTTGCTCTTAGTCCTCCACGGGACACTTGATTTTCATAGTTTGACTCCATGTAGGATCTAAACTCCTGCTCCTTTGACAGGACTGGAAGAGGACGTCCGGACAGTTTGACTGTCCGGCCCCTCTGCCCGAAGGCCCAGCAGACGCACGCTTGACGAAGCTGCTGGTTCCGGCACCTCACATGGTGCCAGAGAAGAAGGCCAAGAAGAAGGCCACGGGGACTCGAAAGAGTTCCCGGCGCCTGGTGGTGTCGGATTCATCACCTGACAACCCCGAAGCACCCTCCGCCTCTGAGGACGAGGAGGAGGAAGAAGAAGAAGCCTCTCCCCCTCCAGCGGGGGGAGGAAAGAAAAGGAAGGCCGCCCCAACTGGGGAGGCCGGAGGGTCAAAAAGGGGAGGACCCTTCTGCCGGACTACACCTCCAATGCCGAAGACGGCGGGGAGGAATGGCCATCCAGGGTCAAGCCCCTAGCAAAATCGTAAGTATCCGGATACCAGAATAACTCATGGCGCTCCTTTAATGTATGGTACCTTCTGACGCCGAATTTAATCATGCAGTCCGCCCAAGGCTCAGCTCGGCGATTCGTCGAGCGGCTCCCTGGATTCGTCGGACGTGAATATCGCTTCACTTCCGACGGCCTCCTCCCCTCTCCCTACGGATGACGCCGAGGTGGAGTCCCGAAAGGGACTAAACCAGGAGGAGGTGGTCCTGGAGGCGCCGCAAGGCGACCTCCCGGAATCCAGGCCCAAAGGGGGTAAAGCCCCAGAGGGATCTAAGTCCAGCCCTGGGCCGGACACCGCTCCGGAACCAACAAAGGTTCCAGAGTCCGGTAGACGACGCCTTTGCAATAAAGGCACGTCTACGACACCGGCGGCCTCCATCCAACCGGAGACGCCGGACAATTTGCTAGAGGTGCTTAACGGCGCCTCCATCGACGATGAGCACCGCACTGTTATGAGTGCGGTGATTCGAAAGGTTCGGTCCGCCAAGAGCGGGCTGACAGAAGCCTGTACCAGCCTGCTAACAGGCTTTGAGGTATGTATTCAAAACATATAAAAATGTTACCGCATAGACAGTAGCCCCTGATGCTCAGTTCGGTGTTCGAAAGAAAAGCCGGACTGAGGATCTAAAAAGATATACGCAGGAGTCTAACATAAATATGTTGATATGGGAATGCAGGCTGCGCTGCTGACCTCTGCCGCACTGACTGCGGAGGTCGATGCATTGAAGCAGAACCTTGAGCGGTCCGAGAACGAGCTCGGACGTGCTAAGAAGCAGCTCGAGGACAAGGAGGGTATGTAATACCGTATGTAAATGTATATAGAAATACCTGGTTGCAAATAATGACAGGACCAACGTGAATGTTGCAGGGGCCACAACTCAGGTGGCAACCCTGAAGGAAGCGCTTTCCAAGGCCGAAGACAATGCGGCCATGGAGCGCTCAGAGCGAGAAAATCAAGAGGCGTAGGCGGCGGAGGTGCGGCAAGAGCTCGATGCTCTTGTGAAAAAACATGAGAGGTTAGAGCTTGACTCGAAGGATCGAGAGTCCGAGCTTGCCTCGGTGCTTGAAAGCGCCAAATCTGCCAAGGCCGAAGCCCAAAAAGCCCTCCAGGAGATTGAGGCGATGAAAAAGATTGCTGCGGGTAAGGCATTCTTTATACAAAGCAAGCATGTGAAAGTAAATTACCTGTTACTTACCCGAATCCGGAGCTCTCCAGGAGCATTCACAGATCTGCCCCGTAGTGTATCCGATGCCGCCGTATTCCACCGTGCCAAGGAAGGAAGCTCGACGGAGAAAGTGTTCTGGTCCCAGTATGCTGAGGCCGGACATCCGGTGCCCCTGAGCGACCAGCTGAAGCAGCTGGTCGAGCTCCACAAGGTGGCCGAACAGGCCATGAAGGGCCTCATAGTTCGGCTGTGGCCTAGAGAAGCCATGCCTGGGAGCTACTTTGGTCTGGTGCGGCGGCTGGTGGACGCCTGTCAATGGATTGAAGTCATCAAGCGCTCCGTCTGTATTGAAGGTGCCCGTCGGGCCCTTTCCCATGCTAAAGTGCACTGGGGCAAGATGGACGCCGAGAAGCTTGTGACGGACACGCCACCGCCGGGCAAGGAGTATCGCAAGCCCGAGATGTATTATGAGGGCGTCCTGAAGGGTGCCCGCCTTATAGCGGGTGAATGCTCCAAAGATGTAATTTTTGAGTAGACTCGCATCTGTTATCCTGTACGCTGAAAACTTTGTTCATATGCGCTAAGCAACGCTTGTTAATTTAAAATATTACCTTCTGTGCGGCCGTTTATCAAATCTGAGAGATGCAAGTCGTCGGCTTCTACCCCCATGCCACGAGTGCTGGGGTGTTCGGGATAAACCTGAGCGCTCTTGTTCCCATTCTTGGGTCCATCTAGGGAGGCGCTCAGCACAACGAACAAGGCCATCGGACTTATAATGCTTTATCACTCTCACTTAGCCATAGAATTCTATAATTTTAAATTTCGGCGAAGCCCCTAGTATTCGGAAGACCGAGTTCGGGGCGCTATCCACGCCTAGGCCAGATAAATCCGGCTCCTCGCTCTAAGCGGCATAAGTCTTTAGGGACTCGAAAAACCTCGCGAACAGCGACCGGTCTCTCGCACTATCATGACGGTCAGTTTTAGCTTTCTCTACTGAGGTGTTAACCCAGCTCAACTGGGGCACAATCGCAGTAGTTCTCCCAGCGCTACCTTAGCCAACATTGCGGAACGTAAGGTACCAAAACATGGGAGCCGGGCAAACCCAACTATTGACCCAAGACATGATTCGGAGCCGATGCATATAGTGCTATAAGTTCGGGGTGCCGCACTCATGAGAGTGTTCGGTCTTCTCACACCGTGTTATGGGGTGCTTAAGCCCCTGGTGTATTGGCCGTACCAAAGTGTACGGTTGCATAATGTCATGACTGAACATATTTGTATAAAAATAGATGAATACAATAATAGATAAGAGCTATGTATTGTTTATTAAAAAGGGCTGCTATGAAAGCAGAACGATACAAATAGTGCGATAAGCAAGAGATGGGATTATTTGACATGTCCCCCTCCAGGGGCAAGCTGCGAGACTTTAAGTAAAACAGGTATTTAGCTCGTTATAGAGACCACCTGGACATTTGACGTGGCTTGTTCTCTCCCTGGCTGTTGCATCGTGTGTTCGGCGAGTGTATTGCCAGACAGGCCTTCCGGATAGTTGGGTCCTGAAAGTATATATATAGAAAAGGAAACGGCAGAATAGGGAGCCCCTAGTGCGGTTGAGCCGCATTCTGGGCGTGCCGTGGTTGTGCCCCTCCCCTTATGCCCATGGTATTTCCAAAGCGTAATTATGTACGCGTGGTACCGCTATCGCCATCTGGCGAGGGCTGGGGTTGGGGCCGCACTGCTATGCTTGCTCGGAATGTGCCAGCCGGTTTTGTTGTAGGTTACTTCGGGCGCGCTTGACGTTGTCCGGACATTTAACACCCGGATTGGAGAATTGCCTTGAGAGGCTAATTTGTAATTCCGCCGCCAGGGCCGCCGTGTGCTCCTCCATTCGGAGAGAGCGTTCGGTGTTTCCATTTATCGTAATGACTCCGCGAGGGCCTGGCATCTTCAGCTTGAGATATGCATAGTGCGGCACCGCATTGAATTTTGCGAATGCGGTTCGTCCGAGCAGGGCGTGATAGCCACTGCGGAATGGGACTATGTCGAAGATTAACTCTTCGCTTCGGAAATTATCCGGGGATCCGAAGACCACTTCGAGTGTAACCGAGCCTGTACAGCTGGCTTCTATACCTGGTATGACGCCTTTAAAGGTTGTCTATTTGGGTTTAATCCTTGAGGGATCTATACCCATTTTTCGCACTGTATCCTGATAAAGCAGGTTCAGGCTGATGCCGCCGTCCATGAGGACTCTAGTGAGGTGAAATCCGTCAATGATTGGGTCTAGGACCAATGCGGCGAATCCGCCGTGACGAATGCTAGTGGGGTGGTCCCTTTGATCAAAAGTGATCGGGCAGGAGGACCATGGGTTGAACTTTGGGGCGACTGGCTCCAACGCATAGACGTCCTTGAGAGCATGCTTCCGCTCCCTTTTGGGGATATAGGTTGCGTATATCATGTTCATCGTCCGCACTTGTGGGGGGAAGCTCTTCTATCCTCTGTTGTTCGGCGGCCGGGGCTCCTCCTCGTCATCGCTATGCAGCCCCTTGTCTCTGGTTTCAGCACTTAACTTGCTTGCCTGCTTGAACACCCAACAATCCCTATTGGTGTGGTTGGCTGGTTGTTCGGGGGTGCCATGTATCTGGCACGAGCGATCGAGTATCCGGTCTAAACTGGATGGGCCCGGAGGGTTTCTTTTGAATGGCTTCTTTCGCTGACCGAGTTTAGAGCCTTTGAATCCGGCATTAACTGTCGTATCCTCAGTACGCCGTTAATGCGGCGCTTGTGCTTGTTGCGACGTGACCTGCCATTGTTGTCCTTGGTATCCGAATTGCCAGGCCTCTTGGTTATGTTATTGCTACGAGCTAGCCAGCTGTCTTCTCCCGCGTAAAAGCAGGTCATGAGTGTCGTGTGGGCTGCCATAGATTTCGGCTTTTCCTGTCCTAGGTGCCGGGCAAGCCATTTGTCTCGGATGTTGTGCCTGAAGGCTGCAAGGGCCTCTGCGTCCGGACAGTCGACTATTTGATTTTTCTTGGTTAGGAACCGTGTCCAGAATTGTCTGGCCGATTCCTCTGGCTGCTGGATTATGTGGCTTCGGTCATCGGCGTCTGGTGGTCGCACATAAGTGCCCTGGAAGTTGTCAAGGAATGCGGATTCCAGGTCCTCCCAGCAACTAATTGACTGCTGGCAGGCTGTTAAGCCAATGCCGAGCTGGTCCTTTAAGCTTGAGCGGGAGGTATTTGATGGCGTGTAGATCATCACCACAGGCCATGTGGATATGAAGGAGATAATCCTCGATACATACCGCGGGATCTGTTGTGCCATCGTATGATTCGATGTTTACGGGTTTAAAACCCTCGGGGATTTGATGATCCATTACTTCATCTGTGAAGCATAGTGGGTGTGCGGCGCCCCTGTACTGGGCTATATCGTGACGTAGCTCGGATGAGCTTTGTCTGTTGTGTTCGGCCTGGCCGTATTTATCATATCCGGCGTGACAGTTATCGTCACGTGACGTGGGGCGCCCACGCGATCCGTAGATCGATCTTGTTTGCCTTGCCTTATCCTCCAATATGTCTCGCAGGTCTGTTGCATTTCCCCGTGCTCTGGTATTTTTGGAGCGGCGCCGGGGTGCGGCTTGAGTTGAGGGCCGAAAGGCCTCTCTGTCGCGGCCACGGGGTGGCCTATCGGGCGCATTGTACGCTGGTGATGTAGGTTTAGTTGCTTCCTCCTCTAGTTGGGGTAGCATCCTGCGCTTTGGGTAGCTCTTGGAGGGGCGTTCGAGTTTATACTCTTCGGCCGCCAGGACTTCAGTCCATCTGTCGGCTAGCAAGTCTTGGTCAGCTCTAAGTTGCTGCTGTTTTTTCTTGAGGCTGCTTGCCGTGGCCATAAGCCTACGTTTGAAACGCTCTTGTTCGACGGGATCCTCTGGCACGACGAATTAATCGTCATCGAGGCTTGCCTCGTCTTCGGAGGGAGGCATATAATTGTCGTCCTCGACCTCCCTGTCTGCCGCTCTCTCATGAGGGATGGCTCCTCCGTCCTCTTGCGCTGAATCCTGCTGGAGGGGGTTGTCTTCGGCACTGTCCGGGGTGTTGTTGTCTCCAGTGCCGTACTCGCCGTTTTTGCTTTGGCGGGATTTAGAGCGGCGCCGCTGACGTCGGCGCTTGGGTTGCTTCTTGGAGGGGCCGTCCTCCGTTTTTTCATCGCCATCCCCCGCTTTGGGGGTGTCCACCATGTATATGTCATATGACGAGGTGGCTTTCCAGTGCCCTATAGGTGCTGGTTCTTGGTCGTCTCCTTCATCGGCGTCCATACCATCGATGTCTTCGGAGTCAAAGTCGAGCATGTCGGTTAGATCGTCGACAGTGGCTACAAAGTGGGTGGTGGGTGGGTTTCGAATTTCTTCGTCGTCCTCATCCCAACCATGCCGACGATAGTCCGGCCAGGGCTCTCCTGACAAAGAGAGAGACTTTAGTGAATTCAGGATATCGCCAAAGGGCGAGTGCTGAAAGACGTCCGCGACGGTGAACTCCATGATCGGAGCCCAATCGGGTTCGATCGGAAGGGGTGCGGAAGATTCGGAGTCCGGAACGGAGTCCAGCACCTTGGAGTCACAGGCCTCGCAAAGGACTAGGCTGGTATTCGGCTCTATCGCCATAGAGATTGCGGCTCCTGGGGCGGCGTCCAACCGTCCGTCCCCGACTGGTGCAGTCGGCTCCGAGCTAATGGTCGGAGCGGACACCTGAGCGGCGCTCTGGGCGCTCTCCGGCGGCAGAGCTAGATCATGCCCATCGTGACAGTGCGGCGCGCTCAGTCGTGGCTCAAATCCGTCGAAGATTAAGTCCCCGCGGATGTCGGCCGTGTAGTTTAAGCTTCCAAACCTGACCTGATGGCCAGGGGCATAGCTTTCGATCTGCTCCAGATGGCCAAGCGAATTGGCCCGCAGTGCGAAGCCGCCGAATACGAAGATCTGTCCGGAGAAAAGTCTCACCCTGGACCGCGTCGTGGTTGATGATCGAAGAATCCATCGGGCCTAAAGGTGATGACACAGAGGAACTCTCAATGAAAGCACCAATGTCGGTGTCAAAACCGGCGGATCTCGGGTAGGGGGTCCCGAACTGTGCGTCTAGGCGGATGGTAACAGGAGACAAGGGACACGATGTTTTTACCCAGGTTCGGGCCCTCTCGATGGAGGTAAAACCCTACTCCTGCTTGATTAATATTGATGATATGGGTAGTACAAGAGTTGATGTACCACGAGATCAGAGAGGCTAAACCCTAGAAGCTAGCCTATGGTATGATTGTTGTTCGTCCTACGGACTAAAACTCTCCGGTTTATATAGACACCGGAGAGGGCTAGGGTTACATAGAGTTGGTTACAATGGGAGGATATCTTCATATCATATCGCCAAGCTTGCCTTCCACGCCAAGGAAAGTCCTATCCGGACACGGGACGAAGTCTTCAATCTTGTATCTTCATAGTCCGGGAGTCCGGCCAAAGGTCATAGTCCAGCCATCCGGACACCCCCTAATCTAGGACTCCCTCAACCCCCCTCCACCTGATGACGCGTGTTCTTGTGTGAGCCTGCCCACCGTTGTCGCCCTTCTATCTTATCTCTTCATCCGTGAAGACAAACCGCACCGCCTAAACTTTTTCCCTCTTCTTCTTCCCTGTCCTCCACTTGTTTTCTCCACCACCTGCCGCCGGCGTGAGTTTACAGTGCTACCATACCACCACCCTTGTTGCACCTGTCTCCGGCCACCGCTTGCGAAGATTTGCTGCCTTCACCGCCATTGTTGTAGAACTAGCTTCGCAACTGCAGAGCAGCTACAAAATTGGAGGGAGGGCGTGGACATGGCTGCCGCATCCATGGCTATGAGCAATGGAGCATCCTCATCAGTGACACCTGCTTCAAAAAAACACGAGAGGGAGTCGTGTGCTTGCAGTGTGCTGCAATTGAGCCTCCGGGCATGGCCGCTCGCACTGCATCGCGTGCGACCGCTGGTGCTATGGAGCATCGCCGGCATTGCGACGATGACCACGACCGACGGCCATGGTGTTGCAACTCCGACACTGCAATGGAGCTTCGTGAGCTCTGCGGCGGCGACCGCAATAGGTCGGCCATGGCGTTGCAACTGTGATGTGGCAATGGAGCTCTGTTGGGGCTGCGTCGATGGCTGTGATGGGCCGGCCATGGCTTTGCAACTCCGGCGCTGCAATGGAGCTTCGCTGGGGCTGCAATGTAGCACTGCGGGGTTGTGGAAGCTGTGATGGTGATGCAATGGAACATCATCGGTCGCCGGCAATGCTGCGTTGAAGCTCTCGCATGCTCGTTGTTGCATGGCATTGCCATGATCGAACGGACACTAGCTCGAAGATCGGATATCTGGCTAGGCGGATGATTTCCTAGAGAAATCATGCGATTGATTTGTAGCAGCCGCCTTAAAACCAACATACTTGAATTTGTACCAGATCATACAACAATCCTTTTGCCCATCATTCATTATCTACCAAAAAAGTAAAAAACTATTATCTGGCATGGCGATGATGTTGCCGGAATCGCTCCATGTTTCGTTTAAGTAACACTTCCAATGATAGGCCTTAATTCCCATTTATTCCTTACATTTGGATTTTCCCCCCAGTTATTCATGTACTTTGGATTTTAATATCTAGATTGTCATCCAGTACCTTAAATGGTATCATCTTTGCCTACTATTTCCTTATTTTGATCTCACCCTGTTCCTCCTTCGTGGTCACTATATTTTTGTTTGTTACAACATTTGGCCATATGATATAATCTTCGGTTGCTAATAGAAAGACACCTTGTTATTTCCCATGGACAGGAGTAGGCACAAAAATTACTCGCTTCAACCAGCTTGGATTGCCATATTGGTTAGTTCAAATGGTATATATTTTAATAGAACAATCATGAGTGATGGATAGTAAGTAAAAAGACTGGAGAGAGTTTGAACCTGCGACTGAAAGGGCGTACAGTGCAAAGCCATCGGAAGCCATGCAAGCACACATCCTGGCAGCTGACGCTCACACTTAGCTTCACCACTCGCAAGTCTCAAGCACGTCCATGTTTTTTTTGAGAAAAGTGGGTGCGCCATAGGCGCCTTTCATTGAATGTCAAGCACATGTTACATGGGTAATATTACAATGCCTGATTGATAGATTAGCTAACTTCAAAAGCATGGGACATTGATCACCTGAATGAGCAATGTTACAGCAAGACATTGTAGGACCATCTGTAAATTGAGAAAGATAGACTTGAGCCGCACAGTCATGTGCCTTGTGATTTTGTTCTCTGGGAATATGCATTACATCAACTTGAGTACGGCTTGTGGCAGAGAAAAAGGCTGCTAAATGGCTTCTGATCTCCCAATGCTCAGGTTTCTTCGGAAGGTCTCTAGAAGAAGCAGCCTGAGCGAGAGTCTGATTATCCGTGATGAAAGTAATATCCCCTGTTGTGATTGCTTGAGCTAAGTGAGCAGCCATTTGAAATGCTAGCGCTTCTGCTTGGAGAGGTGAACTAACTTGCATACCCGCCGCTGAGATGTAGATGTTGTTTTGTTGTTGTTGTCCCTCTATCTGAATATATATATATATATATATATATATATATATATATATATATCTGAATTCCTATAGTGGCTTGAACATTCGAGTTCCATGCTATATCTGTAAAGATTTTACAACCTGATGATCTTGCACTGTGTATTGCCCCTGTATCATTTTCCTGTTGTGAATATAACCCTTGATTCCTGTTTTGTTGCTCTTTTATGGTGTTGGATTTTGTTCCTTCTGTGTCGAGGGCTAGCTCTTGGATTTTTAGAATAGCTTGCATAGCTTGAAATACCTGTGTAGGAGTGGACTTTTTCCTGCCAAACAAAGAATCATTTCTAGCCTTCCAAATCCTCCACATGTAGGTCATAATATTAGTGAGGGAACCTTGAGGATGGTTTGAGTCGAGTATTGAAAGGATTATGGCTGGAATGGTATTATATTCATTGGCAAGAATTTCAATTTTTATATACCAAGGACTAGAGAACCAAGCAGCTTTTGCAAATGGGCAAGTAAATAACAGGTGTATATCATGTTTGAAGGAAATATGCCCTAGAGGCAATAATAAAGTTATTATTTATTTCCTTATTTCATGATAAATGTTTATTATTCATGCTAGAATTGTATTAACCGGAAACTTAGTATATGTGTGAATACATAGACAAAACATATTGTCCCTAGTATGCCTCTACTTGACTAGCTCGTTAATCAAAGATGGTTATGTTTCCTAACCATAGACATGTGTTGTCATTTGATGAACGGGATCATGTCATTAGGAGAATTATGTGATTGACATGACCCATCTGTTAGCTTTGCATTATGTTCGTTACGGTTTCATTGCAACTACTTTCTTCATGACTTATACATGCTCCTCGGACTACGAGATTATGCAACTCCCGAATACTGGAGGAACACCTTGCGTGCTATCAAACGTCACAACGTAACTGGGTGATTATAAAGGTGCTTTACAGGTGTCTCCGAAGGTGTTTCTTGGGTTGGCATAGATCGAGATTAGGATTTGTCACTCCGTGTTTCGGAGAGGTATCTCCGGGCCCTCTCGGTAATGCTCATCACTATAAGCCTTGCAAGCAATGTGACTAATGAGTTAGTTGTGAGATGAAGTATTATGGAACGAGTAAAGAGACTTGCCGGTAACGAGATTGAACTAGGTATGATGATACCGACAATCGAATCTCGGGCAAGTAACATACCGATGACAAAGGGAACAATGTATGTTGTTATGCGGTTTGACCGACAAAGATCTTCGAAGAATATGTAGGAACCAATATGAGCATCCACGTTCCGCTATTGGTTATTGATCGGAGATGTGTCTTGATCATGTCTACATAGTTCTCGAACCCGTAGGGTCCGCACACTTAACGTTCGATGATGATTTCTATTATGAGTTATGTGTTTTGATGACCGAAGTTTGTTCGGAGTCCCAGATGAGATCACGGACATGACGAGGAGTCTTGAAATGGTCGAGGCGTAAAGATCGATATATTGGAAGGCTATATTCGGACATCGGAAAGGTTCTGAGTGATTCGAGTATTTTTCGGAGTACCAGGGAGTTACGGGAATTCACCGGGAGAAGTAATGAGCCTTATTGGGCTTTAGTGGAGAGAGGGGAGAAGGGCCAAGAGGTCGCGCACGCCTCGCCCCTGCCCAAACCGAATTGGACAAGGGGTGAGGGCGCAGCCTCCCTTTTCCTTCTCCCTCTCCCTCTCTTTCCTTCTCTCCTACTCCGAATAGGAATGGGAATCCTACTAGGACTTGGGAGTCCTAGTAGGACTCCCTATGCTTGGCGCGCCCCCTAGATCGGCCGCCTCCTCCCTCTCTCCTTTATATACGGGGGAGGGGGGCACCCCAAGGACACACAAGTTGATCTTTTAGCAGTATGCGGTGCCCCCTCCACAGTTACACACCTCAGTCATATCGTCGTAGTGCTTAGGCAAAGCCCTGCGCCGGTAACTTCATCATCACCGTCACCATGCCGTCCTGCTGACGGAACTCTCCCTCAGCCTCAGCTGGATCTAGAGTTTGAGGGACGTCACCAAGCTGAACTTGTGCAGATGGCGGAGGTGTCGTGCATTCAGTACTTGATCAGTTGGATCGTGCAGACATTCGACTACATCAACCACGTTACTTAGCGCTTCCGTTTTCGGTCTACGAGGGTATGTGGACCCACTCTCCCCTCTCATTGCTATGCATGACCTAGATAGATCTTGCATGATCGTAGGAATTTTTTTGAAATTACCGTGTTCCCCAACAGTGGCATCCGAGCCAGGTCTATGCGTAGATGTTATATGCACGAGTAGAACACAAAGAGTTGTGGGTGATAATAGTCATACTGCTTACCACCAACGTCTTACATTGATTCGGCGGTATTGTTGGATGAAGCGGCCCAGACCGACATTACATGACCACGTTCATGAGACTGGTTCTACCGACGTGGTTATGCACATAGGTGGCTTGCGGGTGTCTGTTTCTCCAACTTTAGTTGAATTGAGTTTGACTACGGCTGGTCCTTGTTGAAGGTTAAAACGACACACTTGACAAAAAATCGTTGTAGTTTTGATGCGTAGATAAGAACTGTTCTTGCTAGAAGCCCATAGCAGCCACGTAAAACTTGCAACAACAAGTAGAGGACGTCTAAACTTGTTTTTGTAGGGCTTGCTGTGATGTGATATGGTCAAGACATGATATGATATAAATTGTTGTATGAGATGATCATATTTTGTTAGAAAGTTATCGGCAACTGGCAGGAGCCATATGGTTGTCGCTTTATTGTATGCAATGCAATCGCCATGTAATTGTTTTACTTTATCACTAAGCGGTAGCGATAGTCATAGTAACAATAGTTGGCGAGACGACAACGATGCTACGATGAGATCAAGGTGCAGCGCCGGTGACGATGGAGATCATGATGATGCTTTGGTGATGGAGATCATGAGCACAAGATGATGATGGCCATATCATGTCACATATTTTGATTGCATGTGATGTTTATCTTTTATGCATCTTATTTTGCTTAGTACGGCGGTAGCATTATAAGATGATCCCTTACTAAGTTTCAAGGTATAATTGTTCTCCCTGAGTATGCACCATTGCGACAGTTCGTCGTGTCGAGACACCATGTGATGATCGGGTGTGATAAGCTCTATGTTCACATACAACGGGTGTAGGCCAGTTTTTGCACACACAGAATACTCGGGTTAAACTTGACGAGCCTAGCATTTGCAGATATGGCGTTGGAACATTGGAGACCGAAAGGTCGAGCATGAATCATATAGCAGATATGATCAACATAGTGATGTTCACCATTGAAAACTACTCCATCTCACATGATGATCAGACATGGTTTAGTTGATTTGGATCACGTGATCGTTTAGATGACTAGAGGGATGTCTATCTAAGTGGGAGTTCTTAAGTAATATGATTAATTGAACCTTAATTTATCATGAACTTAGTCCTAATAGTATTTTTCAAATTATGTTGTAGATCAATAGCTCGCGTTATAGCTTCCCTATGTTTTTATATGTTCCTAGAGAAAACTAAGTTGAAAGATGATAGTATCAATGATGTGGACTGGGTCCGTTATCTGAGGTGTATCCTCATTGCTGCACAGAAGATTTATGTCCTTGATGCACCGCTAGGTGACAAACCTATTGCAGGAGCAGATGCAGATGTTATGAACGTTTGGCTAGCTCAGTATGATGACTACTTAATAGTTTAGCGCACCATGCTTTACGGCTTAGAACCGGGACTTCAAAAACATTTTTGAAACGTCACAGAGAATATGAGATGTTCCAAGAGCTGAAATTGGTATTTCAGACTCATGCCCATATCAAGAGGTTTGAGACCTTTGACAAATACTTTTCCTAAAAGATGGAGGAGAATTGCTCAACTAGTGAGCATGTGCTCAGAATGTCTGGGTACTACAATCACTTTAATCAAGTGAGAGTTAATCTTCCAGATAAGATAGTGATTGACAGAGTTCTCTAGTCACCATCACCAAGTTACTGGAACTTTGTGATGAACTATAGTATGCAAGGGATGACGAAAACGATTCCCGAGCTCTTCTTAATGCTGAAATTGACCACTAGTGTTGATGATTAAACAAGACCACTAGTTTCAAGAAAAGGGCAAAGGAAAAGAAAGGGAATTTCAAGAAGAATGACAATCAAGTTGTCACTCCCGTGAAGAAGCCCAAAGCTGGACCTAAGCCTGAAACTGAGTACTTCTACTGCAAAGGAAATGGTCACTTGAAGCGGAACTGCCCCTAATATTTGGCGGATAAGAAGGATGGCAAAGTCAACAAAGGTATATTTGATATACATGTTATTGATGTGTCCCTTACTAGTGCTTGTAGTAACCCCTGGGTATTTGATACTTGTTCGATTGCTAAGATTAGTAACTCAAAACAGGAGTTGCAGAATAAATAGAGACTAGTTGAGGATGAAGTAACGATGTGTGTTGGAAGTGGTTCCAAGACTGATATGATCATCATCGCACACTCCCTACACTTTCGGGATTAGTGTTGAACCTAAATAAATGTTATTTGGTGTTTGTGTTGAGCATGAATATGATTAGACCATGTTTATTGCAATACGCTTATTCATCTAATACAGAGAATAATTGTTATTCTATTTACATGAATAAAACCTTCTAATGTCATACACCCAATATTGATAGTTTATTGAATCTTGACCGTGGTAATACACATATTCACAATATTGATGCCAAAAGATGCAAAGTTGATAATGATAGTACAACTTATTTGTGGCACTGCCGTTTGGGTCATATGTGTGTAAAGCGCATGAAGTAACTCCATAAAGATGGACTTTTCGAATCACTTGATCATGGACCATTTGATACTTGCGAACCGTGCCTTATGGGCAAGATGACTAAAACTCTGTTCTCCGGAACAATGGAACGAGCGACTGACTTATTGGAAATAATACATACCGATGTCATTCCAATGAATGTTGAGGCTCGTGGTGGGTATTGTTATTTTCTTACCTTCATAGATGATTTGAGCATATATGGGTATATCTACTTAATGAAGCATAAGTCTGAAACATTTGAAAAGTTCAAAGAATTTCAGAGTGGAGTGGAAAATCATCATAACAAGAAAATAAAGTTTCTACGATCTGATCATGGAGGAGGATATTTGAGTTACGAGTTTGGCCTTCATTTGAAACAATGTGGAACAGCGTAATGGTGTGTCCAAATGACGTAACCGTACTTTTTTGGATATGGTGCGATCTATGATGTCTCTTACTGATTTACTAGTATCGTTTTGTGGTTATGCATTAGAGACAGCTGCATTCATGTTAAACAGGGCACCATCAAAATCCGTTGAGACGACGCCTTATGAACTGTGGTTTGGCAAGAAACCAAAGTTGTCGTTTCTTAAAGTTTGGGGCTGCGATGCTTATGTGAAAAAGCTTCAACCTGATAAGCTCGAACCCAAATCAGAGAAGTGCGTCTTCATAGGATACCCAAAGGAAACTATTGGGTACACCTTCTATCACAGATCCGAAGGCAAGATATTCGTTGCTAGGAATAGATCCTTTCTAGAGAAGAAGTTTCTCTCGAAAGAAGTGAGTGGGAGGAAAGTAGAACTTGATCAGGTAATTGTACATTCTCCTGAATTGGAAAGTAGTTCATCATAGAAATCAGTTCCAGTGATTTCTACACCAATTAGTGAGGAAGCTAATGATGATGATCATGAAACTTCAGATCAAGTTATTACCGAACCTCGTAGGTCTTCCAGAGTACAATCCGCACCAGAGTGGTACGGTAATCCTATTCTGGAAGTCATGTTATTACACCAACCTAAGAACTATGAGGAAGCGATGATGAGCCCAGATTCCGCAAAATGGCTTGAGGTCATGCAATCTGAGATGGGATCCATGTATGAGAACAAAGTGTGGACTTTGGTGGACTTGCTCGATGATCAGCAAGCCATAGAAAATAAATGGATCTTTAATAGGAATACGGACACTGATAGTAGTGTTACTATCTACAAAGCTCGACTTGTCACAAAAGGTTTTCGACAAGTTCAAGGTGTTGACTAGAATGAGATTTTGTCAACTGTAGAGATGCTTAAATCTGACTGAATCATGTTAGCAGTTGCCATAGTTTATGAAATCAGGCAGATGGATGTCAAAACTGCATTCATGAATGGATTTCTAGAAGAAGAGTTGTATATGATGCAACCAGAAGGTTTTTTCGATCCAAAGGGTGCTAACAAAGTGTGCAGGCTCCAGCGATCCATTTATGGATTGGTGCAAGCCTCTCAGAGTTGGAATAAACGCTTTGATAGTGTGATCAAAGCATATGGTTTTATACAGACTTGCGGTGAAGCCTGTATTTACAAGAAAGTGAGTGGGAGCACTATAGCCTTTTTGATAAGTATATGTGAATGACATATTGTTGATCGGAAATGATGTACAATTTTCTAGAAATCATAAAGGAGAGTTTTAAAGGAGATTTTCAAGGAAAGACCTCGGTGAAGCTTCTTACATATTGGGCATCAAGATCTATAGAGATAGATCAAGACGCTTGGTAAGTTCTTTCAATGAGTATATACCTTGACAAGTTTTTGAAAGAGTTCAAAATGGATCAGTCAAAGAAAGAGTTCTTGCTTGTATTACAAGGTGTAAAGTTGAGTAAGACTCAAAGTCCGACCATAGCAGAAGATAGAAAGAGAATGAAAGTCATTCCCTATGCCTGATCCATAGGTTCTATAAAGTATGCTATGCTATGTACCAGACCTATGGTGTACCTTGCCATGAGTTTGGCAAAGGGGTACAATAGTGATCTAGGAGTAGATCACTGGACAACTGTCAAAAATTATCCTTAGTGATAACTAAGGAAATGTTTCTCGGTTATGGGGGTGATAAAGAGTTCGTCATAAAGAGTGACGTCGATGCAAGCTTTTACACCGATCCAGATGACTGCTACCTCTTGATCACTGCGTTGGTTCTCCCTTGAAGAGGAAAGGGTGATGCAGCAAAGTAGCGTATGTATTTCCCTCAGTTTTTTAGAACCAAGGTATCAATCCAGTAGGAGGCTACACGCAAGTCCCTCGTACCTACACAAACAAACAAGAACCTTGCAACCAATGCGATAAAGGGGTTGTCAGTGAGATCTGATAGAGATAATAAGATAAGATAAATATTTTTGGTATTTTTATGATATAGATTGGAAAGTAAAGATGCAAAATAAAGTAGATCGGAAACTTATATGATGGAAGATAGACCCGGGGGCCATAGGTTTCACTAGTGGCTTCTCTCAAGATAGCATAAGTATTAGGGTGGGTGAATAAATTACTGTCGAGCAATTGATAGAAAAGTGCATACTTATGAGAATATCTAGGCATGATCATGTATATAGGCATCACGTCCGCAACAAGTAGATCGAAACGATTCTGCATCTACTACTCACTACAAAAAAAGACACATCCGTGACATTTTGGGCTGAACAAAAAAATTTCTGTCATACATAGGACACTTCTATGACAATAATTGTGAAAAAACCCGGTATCATCATAGATGTGGTGGGCTCCTACTTCTATGACAAAAAATCATGACAGAAAATGGGCTTTTCATCCTGGGCGGGCTGGAGACACAACTGCATGACATTCTTTGGGCCGTCCATGATGGAAAAAACCATGGTAGATGCGAGGGCGAGGAAAATTTCGGGGAGTTCCCGGTTACGGTGGTTGGTCGGGGGCCGAGCGATGCACGTTTCTCTCGTACACACACGCGTGTGTGTGCAAGGCGTTGGGCTCTAACTGAACCCGACCGAGGTGTTGTCTAACTAAACCCGAGCGACTGCACTGCAGGCTACGGGTTACTGAACCCGAGTGATCTAGCGATTCCTTTGCTTCTACTGCTAACTGAAGCCGATCGATGCTGCCTCTGGATGAACAGTGAGCGTTACAGGGGGCTTTGGATGAACAGTGCGCATTGCGGGGGGGGGGGGCATTTGGATGAACAGTGAGCGGTGGGGGTGGATGAATAGGACCCCGTGGTGTTGCCTCTAGACGAACAGGACCCCGATCGGTTAAGCCGGTTGGGGCTGGATGAACAGGACGACCCCGTGGAGGGCTGGATGAACAGTAGACGGTGGAGGGGTGGATGAACAGTAGCCCGTGGATGAACAATCGCAGGTGGAGGCTGGAGGAGGTCGACGGTGGATGAACAATAGCCCGTGGAGGCTGGAGGAGGTCGACGGTGGAGATGAATAGTTGATACGTCTCCAACGTATCTACAATTTTTGATTGCTCCATGCTACTTTATCTACTGTTTTGGACTATATTGGGCTTTATTCTTCACTTTTATATTACTTTTGTGACTAACCTATTAACCGGAGGCCCAGCCCAGAATTGTTTTTTTGCCTTTTTCAGTATTTCGAAGAAACAGAATATCAAACGGAGTCCAAACGGAATGAAACCTTCGGGATCGTGATTTTCCAACCGAATGTGACCCAGGAGACTTGGACCCTACTCCAAGAAGCGCCAGAGGCGGTCACGAGGGTGGAGGGCGCGCCCCCCTGGGCGCGCCACCCTACCTCGTGGGCACCTTGGAGCTCCACCGACATAATCTTTCCTCCTATATATACCTACGTATCCCCGAATGATCAGAATAGGAGCCAAAAACCTAATTCCACCGCCGTAACTTTCTGTATCCACGAGATCCCATCTTGGGGCCTGTTCCGGAGCTCCGTCGGAGGGGGCATCCATCAGGGAGGGCTTCTACATCATCACCATAGCCCCTCCGATGAAGTGTGAGTATTTTACTTCAGACCTTCGGGTCCATAGCTAGTAGCTAGATGGCTTCTTATCTCTTTTTGGATCTCAATACAATGTTCTCCCCCTCTCTCGTGGAGATCTATTCGATGTAATCTTATTTTTCGGTGTCTTTGTTGAGACCGATGAATTGTGGGTTTATGATCCAGTATTATCTATGGAAAATATTTGATTCTTCTCTGAATTCTTTTATGTATGATTGAGTTATCTTTGCAAGTCTCTTCGAACTATCTTTTTGGTTTGGCCAACTAGATTGGTAGTTCTTGCAATGGGAGAAGTGCTTAGCTTTGGGTTCAATCTTGCGGTGTCCTTACTCAGTGACAGAGAGAGTTGCAAGGCACGTATTGTATTGTTGCCATTGAGGATAACAAGATGGTTTTTTTTATCATATTGCATGAATTTATCCCTCTACATCATGTCATCTTGCTTACGATCTTACTCTGTTTTTTACTTAATACTCTAGCTGCATGCTGGATAGCGGTCGATGAGTGGAGTAATAGTAGTAGATGCAGAATCGTTTCGATCTACTTGTTTTGGACGTGATGCCTATATACATGATCATCGCCTAGATATACTCATAACTATGCTCAATTTTGTCAATTGCTCAACATTAATTTGTTCACCCACCATAGAATACTTATGCTCTCGAGAGAAGCCACTAGTGAAACCTATGGCCCCCGGGTCTATTCTCATCATATCAATCTATATCACTTTATTTACTTGCTTTGTGTTTACTTTGCCTTTACTTTTTTACTTTGCATCTATCTATCAAAAATACCAAAAATATCATCTCTATCAGATCTCATTCTCATAAGTGACCGTGAAGGGATTGACAACCCCTAAGCGTTGGTTGCGAGTTGCTATCGTTTTGTGTAGGTACGAGGGACTTGTGCGTGGTCTCCTACTGGATTGATACCTTGGTTCTCAAAAACTGAGGGAAATACTTATGCTACTTTACTGCATCATCCTCTCCTCTTCGGGGAAATCCAACGCAGTGCTCAAGAGGTAGCAAGAAGAATTTCTGGCGCCGTTGCCGGGGAGGCTCACGCAAGCAAGTCAACCATACCAAGTACCCATCGCAATCCCTATCTCTCGCATTACATTATTTGCCATTTGCCTCTTGTTTTCCTCTCCCCCACTTCACCCTTGCCGTTTTATTCGCCCTCTCTTTCCTAATCTCCTCCTCTCTTTCTGTTTGCCTTTTTCCCTTTGCCTTTTTGTTTGCTTGTGTGCTAGCCCGTTTGTTTTCTTGTCGTCATGACTAGTTTCTTATCTTCTCCGTTATCTCCCGAGAATGATGTTTTAAATTTTAAGCCAATGGAGGGAGAAAATCTAAAAGATGCTTGGTATAGAATTTGCAATGCTCAAAATAGATCTACCAGGAAGCAATCTACTTCAGTTCTTCTTCGCAATTTTTACGTAGGTGATAATCCTTGGTTTAGATATATCCTTGATACCATTACCGGAGGGAATTGTTTGGGTAGCCATACTTTTGATTCTTATAATGCTTTAATAGATATATTTGGCTCACCACCCCTTTTGATTAATGGAAATACGTTAACTTTGGAGCATGTTATGCAAAGGCTTGAAGCTATTGAAAATAAAGTTGCTACCATTGAATCAATTGAAAATCTTGATAAAAAGATCCACAATCAAATTACCCAATATGGATCTAAGGTAGGAGCGACTTTGAAAAATATTAAAGAGAAAGAACCCATAGTTAATGAGAAAATAAATCTAGATTCCACAAGAATCGATAAACTTGAGGGTATCATTACCAACTTGGGAACCGCTTTTTCTTCCGTTCAAAACACTCTAAGTTCCTCTACTAAAAATACTAAGCTTATGTATGTTCCTAAGAATAAGGGTGAATCATCTAGTACGGAAACCGCGGATCTTAAATCTATAAGTGTTCATCCCAATCTTTTTACCATCATTAAGGAACCATTTGCTATAGATGAATTTTTCGATCTCTTGCCTGAAAATTTGACAATTACTAGGAAGAAAGAAAATTCTAAAGGAGGTAGATGCCTCATTGAAGAATTGCCTACCAAAGATGGCAATACCTAGATCTATCCTCGTTTTTATGCCTAGCTAGGGGCGTTAAACGATAGCGCTTGTTGGGAGGAAACCCAATTTTATTTTGTGTTTTTTGTTTTTGCTTCTGTTTAGGAATAAATAATCCATCTACCTTCTGTTTGGATGTGGTTTTATGTTTTAATTAGTGTTTGTTCCAAGTAGGACCTACAGGATAACCTACGATGATAGTTGATTTGATTTTGCTGAAAAACAGAAACTTTGCGCGCACGAATATAATTATGATAAATTACAGGAACGTGCTTTTGCGTTGATTCTTTTTGATGCTGATCGATAAACAAATTTTCCAGGACTTCCTATTTTGGTAGAATTTTTAGAGTTCCAGAAGTTTGCGTTAGTTACAGATTGCTACAGACTGTTCTGTTTTTGACAATTCTGTTTTTCCGTGTGTTGTTTGCTTATTTTGATGAATCTATGGCTAGTAAATTAGTTTATAAATCATAGAGAAGTTGGAATACAGTAGGTTTAACACCAATATAAACAAAGAATGAGTTCATTACAGTACCTTGAAGTAGTCTTTTGTTTTCTTTCTCTAACGGAGCTCACGACATTTCTGTTGAGTTTTGTGTTGTGAAGTTTTCAAGTTTTGGGTGAATTCTTTTGATGGATTATGGAACAAGGAGTGGCAAGAGCCTAAGCTTGGGGATGCCCATGGCACCCCCAAGATAATCCAAGGACACCAAAAAGTCAAAGCTTGGGGATGCCCCGGAAGGCATCCCCTCTTTCGTCCACTTCCATCGGTAATTTACTTGGAGCTATATTTTTATTCACCAACATGATATGTGTTTTGCTTGGAGCGTCTTATATTATTTGTGTCTTTGCTTGTTAGTTTACCATAATCATCCTTGCTGTACACATGTTTTGAGAGAGCCATACATGATTTAGAATTTGTTAGAATACTCTATGTGCTTCGCTTATATCTTTTGAGCGTAATAATTTTTGCTCTAGTACTTCACTTAGATCTTTTTAGAGCACGGTGGTGGATTTGTTTTAAAGAAACTATTTGATCTCTCATGCTTCGCTTAGATTATTTTGAGAGTCTTTAATAGCATGGTAATTTGCTTAATGTTAATATACTTGGTGTTCAAGATATGTGAACCTTTCTTTTGAGTGAATTGAATACTAAGATAAGTTTGGTGCTTGATAATTGTTTTGAGATATGGAGGTGATAATATCATAGTCGTGCTAGTTGGGTGATTATGAATTTGAGAAATACTTGTGTTGATGTTTGCAAATCCCGTAGCATGCACGTATGGTTAAAGTTGTGTAACAAATTTGAAACATGAAGTGTACCTGGCTTGTGCATCCTTATGAGTGGCGGTCGGGGACGAGCGATGGTCTTTTCCTACCAATCTATCCCCCTAGGAGCATGCGCGTAGTACTTGAATTTTTGATGACTTCTAAATTTTTGCAATAAGTATATGAGTTCTTTTGACTAATGTTGAGTCCATGGATTATACGCACTCTCACCTTTCCTCCATTGCTAGCCTCTTCGGTACCGTGCATTGCCCTTTCTCACCTTGAGAGTTGGTGCAAACTTCGCCGGCGTATCCAAACCCTGTGATGCGATACGCTCTATCACACATAAACCTCCTTATATCTTCCTCAAAACAGCCACCATACCTACCTATTATGGCATTTCCATATCCATTCCGAGATATATTGCCATGCAACTTCCACCATCATCATCATGACATGCATTACTTTTGTCATATTGCCATTCCATGATCTTGTAGTTGACATCGTATTTGTGGCAAAGCCACCATGCATTATTTTTACACATGTCACTCTTGATTCATTGCACCATCCCGGTACACCGCCGGAGGCATTCATATAGAGTCATATCTTGTTCTAAGTTTCGAGTTGTAATCCTTGTGTTGTAATTTATAGAAGTGCGATGATCATCATTATTAGAGCATTGCCCAAATAAAAAAATAAAAAAAAGAGAAAGGCCAAAAAGAAAAAAAGAAAGGCCCAAAAAATATATATATAAAAAGGGCAATGCTACTATCTCTTTTTCCACACTTGTGCTTCAAAGTAGCACCTTGTTCTTCATGTAAAGAGTCTTATATATTGTGCTTCAAAGTAGCACCTTGTTTTTCATGTAGTGAGTCTCATGTGTTGTCACTTTCATACACTAGTGGGAATTTTTCATTATAGAACCTGGCTTGTATATTCCTACGATGGGCTTCCTCAAAATGCCCTAGGTCTTCGTGAGCAAGCAAGTTGGATGCACACCCACTAGTTTTCTTTTGTTGAGCATTCATAGCTCTAGTGCATCCGTTGCATGGCAATCCCTACTCCTCATGTTGACATCAATTGATGGGCATCTCCATAGCCCGTTGATTAGCCTCGTCAACGTGAGACTTTCTCCTTTTTTTTCTTCTCCACACAATCCCCATCATCATATTCTATTCCACCCATAGTGCTATATCCATGGCTCACGCTCATGTATTGCGTAAAGGTTGAAAAAGTTTGAGATTATTTAAGTATGAAACAATTGCTTGGCTTGTCATCGGGGGTATAGAAGTTGGGAACATCTTTGTGTGACGAAAATGAAGCATAGCCTAACTATATGATTTTGTAGGGATGAACTTTCGTTTGCCATGTTATTTTGAGAAGACATGATTGCTTTGATTAGCATGCTTGAAGTATTATTATTTTTGTGTCAATATGAACTTTTGTCTTGAATCTTTCGGATCTGAATATTCATATCACAATTAAGAAGATTTACATTGAAATTATGCCAAAGTATCACTCCGCATCAAAAATTCTTTTTTATCATTTACCTACTCGAGGACGAGCAAGAATTAAGCTTGGGGATGCTTGATAAAATCTCCAACGTATCTATAATTTTTGATTGCTCCATGCTACTTTATCTACTGTTTTGGACTATCTTGGGCTTTATTCTTCACTTTTATATTACTTTTGGGACTAACCTATTAACCGGAGGCCCAACCCAGAATTGTTGTTTTTTGCCTTTTTCAGTATTTCGAAGAAACAGAATATCAAACGGAGTCCAAACAGAATGAAACCTTTGGGATCGTGATTTTCCAACCGAACGTGACCCAGGAGACTTGGACCCAACTCCAAGAAGCGCCAGAGGCGGTCACGAGGGTGGAGGGCGCCCCCTGGGCGTGCCCCCTACCTCGTGGGCCCCTCGGAGCTCCACCGATGTATTCCTTCCTCCTATATATACCTATGTATCCCCGAACGATCAGAACAGGAGCCAAAAACCTAATTCCACCGCCGTAACTTTCTGTATCCACGAGATCCCATCTTGGGGCCTATTCCGGAGCTCCGCCGAAGGGGGCATCCATCACGGAGGACTTCTACATCATCACCATAGCCCCTCCGATGAAGTGTGAGTATTTTACTTCAGACCTTCGGGTCTATAGCTAGTAGCTAGATGGCTTCTTCTCTCTTTTTGGATCTCAATACAATGTTCTCCCCCTCTCTCGTGGAGATCTATTCGATGTAATCTTCTTTTTGCGGTGTGTTTGTTGAGACCGATGAATTGTGGGTTTATGATCTAGTATTATCTATGGAAAATATTTGATTCTTCTCTGAATTCTTTTATGTATGATTGAGTTATCTTTGCAAGTCTGTTCGAATTATCTTTTTGGTTTGACCAACTAGATTGGTAGTTCTTGCAATGGGAGAAGTGCTTAGCATTGGGTTCAATCTTGCGGTGTCCTTACTCAGTGATAGAAAGAGTTGCAAGGCACGTATTGTATTGTTGCCATCGAGGATAACAAGATGGGTTTTTTATCATATTGCATGAATTTATCCCTCTACATCATGTCATCTTGCTTACGGCGTTACTCTGTTTTTTACTTAATGCTCTAGATGCATGCTGGATAGCGGTCGATGAGTGGAGTAATAGTAGTAGATGCATAATCGTTTCGATCTACTTGTTTTGGACGTGATGCCTATATACATGATCATGCCTAGATATACTCATAACTATGCTCAATTCTGTCAATTGCTCAACAGTAATTTGTTCACCCACCGTAGAATACTTATGCTCTCGAGAGAAGCCACTAGTGAAACCTATGGCCCCCGGGTCTATTCTCATCATATCAATCTATATCACTTTATTTACTTGCTTTGTTTTTACTTTGCCTTTACTTTTTACTCTGCATCTATCTATCAAAAATACCAAAAATATCATCTCTATCAGATCACACTCTCGTAAGTGACCGTGAAGGGATTGACAACCCCTAAGCGTTGGTTGCGAGTTGCTATCATTTTGTGTAGGTACGAGGGACTTGTGCGTGGTCTCCTACTGGATTGATACCTTGGTTCTCAAAAACTGAGGGAAATACTTACGCTACTTTACTGCATCATCCTCTCCTCTTAAGGGAAATCCAACGCAGTGCTCAAGAGGTAGCAATAGTATCCCGTGGAGTCCCGTTTTGTTGTATGCCACACCCCTCCCGATGAACAGGACCCCCATTTCGACCATAGCGCTCCAACACAAGTCCATTTCCTCTGTTTTGCGATACCCACACCCCTCAGATCAACAGGACCCCGTTTTGACCGTAGGAGGTCCAACACAAGTCTGTTTCCTCCGTTTTGCGATACGCCAGAGCCCTCCCGATGAACTGGATCCTGTTTCGAACGTGGCCGGTCGAACACAAGGCCGTTTCCTCCGCTTTGCGGTACGCTAGGCCTCGTTTCCATTACCTATTCCGTCCAAGCCCTCACGATGAACACGATGACCCATTTCGTTCCGACCCAGCCGGTTGGCTCCCCATGAACACGACGACGACGCTGTTTCTCTGTTTCGACCCAACCATGTACATGAGCCCTGGCCGTACGTATGCGCGAGTAGGCGTTCGAGACCCCGCCCGTATGTACGTACGTGGCTGTATTTTCTTTCTTGCACACTGGCCGCTGTACATACGTGTACATGTTACGTCCGCGCCTCTACTACGACACGTCCGCGCCTTTACATCCACCAGTATGTACATACACGTTCGCCACCAGAATGACAATGCTACGTACGCTTCGACCAGGTGGGTCCCGACTGTCAGGCACTTCCTTGCGTGCGAAAATGTAGCTGGTGGGTCCCAGCAGTCAGGGGGGAAACGTTTTTTTGCGAAATACGGTGGCCCGTCCGGTGGGTCCCTGCTGTCAGGTGGACGAATAATTATTTTACGCGTAATAAGGAGGCACTTCCTTGCGGTCGCTGTGGACCTAGCTGTCAGCCTCTCCACGTACAGTCCAAGTCCGATGGAAGTCGTTCCTTGACCACGTTGACCACGCCGCGCGGAGAGCACCAGAGCGGTGGATGACGGCGAGGCCTAGGAAGGGGACGACGCGGAGCCGGGGAAGACGCGGCAGTGGAAGCCCGCGCGGAGAGGAGTACGAGGGTTCACTGGTTCGGCTGCGGTGTGAGGCTCCCGTCGCCGCATGGCCTGTCTAGCGGTGGGAATAGTAGGGGGTGGTGAGGCCTCCATGGCAGCACAGCCGGCCACGGGAGGCAGGAGCATGCAGCACGACCGGCGCTGCTTTGGGCGGCTGGAGCAAGAATACCAAAGGTTGAAGAAGCACTACGGCCATTGGATGGACATCGTACGGTCACTGGAGCTAGAATCGTTCATATTGACTAAGTTGGCAAAGCTCTCCATCCCCGTCAACTTAGTAGGCCCACAAGTCAGCCTCCCACCAAGGTGGGTCCCAGCTAGCAGGGGGAGTATTCATTTTTTGTGCGTAATAAGGAGGCACTTTCGGTGGGTCCGAGCTGACAGCGGGGGGAACGTTTTTTTTCGCAAAATACGGTGGCCCGTCCGATGGGTCCCCGCAGTCAGGGGTGAAACATTTTTTTCGCGAAATACGGTTGCCCATCCGGTGGGTCCCTGCTGTCAGGTGGAGGAATAATTATTTTCCACGTAATAAGGAGGCACTTCCTTGTGGCTGGCATGCACCCAGCTGTCAGCCTCTCCCCATACAATACTCTTCCAATGGAAGTCGGTCGTTGACCACATTGACCACGCCGCACCGAGAGCACCACGGCGGTGGACGACGGCGAGGCCTAGGAAGGGGACGATGCGGAGCCGGGGAAGACATGGCAGTGGATGCCCACGCGGAGAGGAGTACGAGGATTCACTGATTCGGCTACAGTGTGAGGCTGCCGTCACCGCAGAATAACAGGGGGTGTGGGTGAGTGGAGGGATGGCCTGGCCAACGGTGGGAGTAGTATGGGGGCGTTGAGGCCTCCGCTGCAGCACAGCCGGCCACGAGAGGTAGGAGCAGGCAGCACGACCGGTGCTGCTTTGGGCGGTTGGAGCAAGAAGACCAGAGGTTTGAAGAAGCACTATGGCCGTTGTTTGGACATCATACGGTCACTGGAGTATTGACTAAGTTGACAAAGCCCATCCGTCCCCATCAACTTAGTAGGGCCACAAGTCAGCCACCCACTATGGTGGGTCCAAGCTAGCAGGGGGGTATTCATTTTTTTGTGCGTAATAAGGAGGCACTTCCTTGTGTGCGAAGATACAGCTGGTGGGTGTGACCTGTCAGCGGGGGGAATGTTTTTTCGCGAAATAAAGAGGCCCTTCCCGTGGGTCCTAGCTGTCAGGTGGAGGAATCATTATTTTGCACGTAATAAGGAGGCATTTCCTTACGTGCGGCCGTGGACCCAGCTGTCAGCCTCTCCACGTACAGTCCACTTCCGATGGATGTCGTTCATTGACCATGTTGACCAGGCCGCGCCGAGAGCACCAGGGCGGTGGACGAAGGCGAGGCCTAGGAAGGGAACAACACGGAGCCAAGGAATACTCGGCAGTTGTTTCCCACGCGGAGGAGTACGAGGGTTTACTGGTTCGTCTACCGTCTCCGGAAAATAACAGCAGGTACGGGTGAGTAGAGGGATGGCTAGGCCAGCGATGGGAGTACGGTGGGGCCGTGAGGCCTGCGCGACAGCATAGGCGGCCGCGGGAGGAGGGAGCAGGCAGTCCCGCCGGCGCTTGTTTGAGCGGCTGGAGCAGGAAGAGCAGAGATTGAAGAAGCACGACAGCCGTTGGATGGACATCCAACAGTCACTACTCTCGTGTGTTGACTAAGTTGACAGGGCGTTGCGTGTGCGTCAACCTTTTTTTAGGAAAGCATACGGGTCAACCTGTAGTAGGAGCACAAATCAGCCTCAAATCTGTGGAAAACAACATACAACCCATCTGCCATTATTTCTAATAATTTACAGCCCATTTGCTAATTCTTAAAAAAATTGGAGCCCATCTTCTTTTCGTTAGCATTACACCCCATATTGTGGCCATGGTTAAAAAGTTACGAAATTTTGCATATTTCGGTGTGGTCAACTGTTTTTAATCCCGAAATATCGATTCACATTCAAACTATTTTGAAAACTAATTTATATAAATATAAAATCCAAATAATTGTCCATGCATAAAAATCAATGGAATTTAAAATCTTTTAATAAAAAAAATTGATACTAATTCCCGGTTTGACGTGTTTTAAAAATGTACATCCCATTTCTGGGCAAACCGAATGAAACTCTCCTCATCTTGAAAGATTTGCAGCCCAGTAGGGCCATTAAAGCAAGTAGGCCTCGTCTGGGTATTTCTTTTAAAAAAATAGAACTGGGCTAGCCATTTTCATCAAGAAAAATACACAACTGGGCTCATGATGTGCTAAACATAAATAAAACCCTGGCTAGACGGGCCACAGCCCCCGCACAGCCCTGTTGTTACCCTGATCCATCGCTAAAACTAGTATAAATAACGACTGCCTGTTCCTCAAAAAAAACTGCACGACCTGCTGGGTCCCTGGTGTCATTCGCTCGTAGTGTAATTCTCTCGTTTATTGACTACGTTGACAATGGCGTGAGCCCCAGATGTACAACCATTAGGAGGAACCATATTTTTGGGCTTGTAATATAGATGCACTTGCTTGCATACTGCCATGACATTGGTGGGTCCCTACTGTCATCCTCTCCACGTATAGTCATCTCCTTGTTCCTCTCGGTTGTTGACGGTAGTGACAACGCAAGAGGGCGGCGCACCGCACACGGCGACCGAACCAAGGCTGCAAGGCGGAAGACGTGGCGAGGCCTCAGACGGAACGAACAGGAGCCGTGGAAGATGTGCCGGTCCAGTCGCAGGCGTAGGGGAGTATGAGGGTTGACTGGTTCGGGTGCGGGTGCGTGTTGGGGCTGACATCGCCGGAGAATAATAGGACGTGTGGGGGAATAGAGGGAGGGACTGGCCAATGTTGGAGGGTACGTACGGTAGGGCGGCGGAGGTGCAACTAGCCATGGGAGGCGGGAGCAGGCGGAGCCGAAGGGGTGGTTTGGTTTGGGCGGCTGGAGGAAGAAGACAAGAGATAGAAGATACACGACAGATGTTGGATGTCAATCCAACGACTGGTAGGCAGAATCGTTTGTTGACTGGCTAGTAAGTCGACACCACCTTGGATAGGCTATTTCCTCGCGGGTCCCAAATGTCAGAATCCAAATCTGTCATGGTCATGTAGCCTTTCCTATGAAAATTTACAGCTCATTTGATGTGCTAGTTTGAAATAAGTTTGTGGGTGCTGGTGGGGGCTAATCACTTGGCTTCTGTAATGCACAGTGAGCTCAAGTAGCCGGCGAGAGTGATGTTATTTCCCTTGGTTGGGATTTGTTACAATATTTCACTCTAAATTAAACAAATGGCAAGCCATTTGCCTTGTTTCAACGAAAATATGACAGTCACAGCCGAGTTGAAAAGGGCAAGAACATATAACTCCAGCTTACAAACTATACAAAAGCACGAGGGTTAATTGTTCGCCAGGTTTACAAAAAAAACCCAGGTTGAAAAGGGCAACAACATCTAACTCCAGCACTATTTTCGGCAGTCACAGTCAAATGGATCGGTCAGGTCCATAGAATGAACACCCTGGGTCGTAAAATTTACTCGATTATGACCACAATATGTTGTAAATAGAAGCCCGACACGTTCAGAAGCTCTTTCGCCCACCTGAAACTCCTTTTTTTGCTCTTCGACATACCCATCCGTCAAAACCATGCTGCTGATAAACTTAGCCCGATGAACAATAGTAACCTCGCATTCAGCAGCAAGAATGTGACAAATCTAGTGTTTGCACGGTTGGCTACATATCGTTCTAGCGTTATTCTCTTCAATCGAATATCATGAGAAGTGAGAAAATCCTGATGCTTATGAATCCACCGATTGGTTATAACTTTCTTACCCCGTCCTATTGCCTAAATAGACATGAAGATTGAAAATAGTTAAGGTCTAAAAAAAGAGTGTCGAAAGAGCAACAGCTGAACGATTAATTCTAGTACACTATATGCGGGCTTCTAATGTGCGTGAAATTATCACCTTTATATACAACTTCTCCAGACATGGAAAGCATTGCAACAAGCCAATAATCTTGTTAAGATCAAAACTATTCATTTGGATATATAAGATCTTGACAGAATCCAGCACCACTGATAGGCCATCCATGGAGAAACTCTTCATTGAGCATAGAACATAATATTAGTACAAAATGTGTACTCCAAGATGATATATAACTTATGCACAAAAATTTAAAATGCAGCTTATGGTTACAAGTGTAGATGATAATATAAAGTACCTAAAGAACCATGGAGCGAAACACCATATTGAAATGGCACAGAGATCATGTATTACACCCAAGGTCTCCAGTTTAGGCGCAGAGAGGACGGTTATTTGCAACGGTGAATAAATAGAATCAAGGATCAACCTTTGAAGTGAAGGGGCATCTTGGATGATGAGCTACCTTCTGTCAAAAGAAATTCCAATTCTTACAAGGTTAGGCGAATTTATTTGGAGAGAACCGATTCTAACTGTGAAAACAAGCACCAAGCATTCCAGGGCAGGGCAACTGGAGTGGATGATGTTATGCAATGAGGCCTCCGATATACGAACCCGCACAAGTGAAAGTTTCTTGAGAAATGGGAGTCGAAGGTTTAGTACCAGATTGTCTGGTAGGTAGCATAGCGCAAAGGTGGCGGTGTGGAGAGAGGAGGAAAATCATGAGATGGCCATCGGTGTTGAGGGCACAAGTACATGGCGTTCGGTATGTGGTATGTGATTTCCAGGGGAATAGTAGAACTCAAGCAGCTGTAGTTCTATGAATTCAGGGGATTTCAGCCAGGCGTCCACCATGCAGGGCATGGTATGTTGGCTCAGGTAGCATGACGGGATGCAGAGGCCTTGAACGGAGCCCTGGTGGGAGGAGATGATGGCTCTAGGGATTTAAAAATTACTGAAGATAGATAGCAGACGACAGTCAAGATTAAGGGGCACGGCGCGCCATAAAGGGCGCCACCAAATTGAGAGGACTTGGGTGCGGCAGCAATCCTTGGTGGGGAGAAGCAAGATGATCTCGCCAAGGACGACATCTGGGAGATCGCTGATGCGGTCCACCCGAGATTCTACGGGATCCTGGGATCCGATGGGGGCGGGGTCGCTGCTTCTCCCCGCGCTACTGGGTGCGGGATCTACAATATGCGTCGCCGCTGGCGGGAGCCTCATCTTCTTGGCGCTGGGGTCAGCCGACTCCATTTTCCTCGAGGGCATCGTGTCGCGCTCACAGATTTGAGCAGAGTAACGAATGACGAGCCTAGTTGTAGTGCGAGTGAAGAAGAAGGGGAGCTTGGTTTTTTTTGTAGTAGTGAGGAAGAAGGGGAGCTAGGGTTTTCTGTAGGAGTGAGGTGAGGAATTTGGGGGTACGAGTGGAGCAAGCTGACATGAGGTGGGTGGGAGCAAGGAGGAAGAAGAGCACCCAGGTTTTTTGGGGGGGGCGGTGTGCTGGGTGTGGGTAGCGCCTCTCATTTAGTAAATATATGGGTTTTTGAATTGATTTTACTATTTACTAGTGTGGATGGGCTATTTTGTCTTGGGCCCAGAGAAACAATTACTACTAGTATAGTGGAGACACTCTACAGCTACCTAGAAAAACAATTACTACTAGTACAGTGGATACAATACCACTTCTGGCTCCTCCAAGGTCATTGAAACGTCTCTCTCTACTGAATGCCGTTATACTTTTGTTCACCGACATGCGGGCCATGCAGCGCGATGGCCCAAATGTCATCCACCAAATTAGAAGGCAGTATGCAGGTGGAGAGTCACCCCGTTCGTAGTGCGGTAGTAACGAGCCGTCGTATCTGATACGTCTCCGTCGTATCTATAATTTTTTATTGTTCCCTGCCAATATTATTCACTTTCATATACTTTTTGGCAACTTTTTATATTATTTTTGGGACTAACTTATTGATCCAGTGCCCAGTGCCAGTTCCTGTCTGTTGCATGTTTTTTGCTTCGCAGAAACCCAATATCAAACGGAGTTCAAACGGGATAAAAATGGACAGAGATTTTTTTTGGAAAATTTATGATTTTCGGGAATTAAAATCAATGCGAAACGGTATCCGAGGTGGTCACGAGGTAGGGGGCACGCCCTACCCCCCAGGCGCGCCCCTGACCCTCGTGGTCCACCCATAAGGCGGTTGACGCTCTTCTTTTGGCGCAAGAAAGGTAATTTTATGAGAGAGATCTGGGCGAAAGATTCACCCCAATCGGAGTTACGGATCTCCGGATATTTAAGAAACAGTGAAGGGGTAGAATCTGATAACGCAGAAACAGAGAGATAGATCCAATCTCGGAGGGGCTCTCGCCCCTCCCAAGCCATGGGAGCCAAGGACCATAGGGGAAACCCTTCTCCCATCTAGGGAGAAGGTCAAGGAAGAAGAATAAGAAGGGGGGCTCTCTCCCCCTTGCTTCCGATGGCGCCGGAACGCCGCCGGGGGCCATCATCATCACCGCGATCTTCACCAACACCTCCATCACCTTCCCCCTTCTATATCCAGTGGTCCACTCTCCCTCATCCCGCTGTACCCTCTACTTGAACATGGTGCTTTATGCTTCATATTATTTTCCAATGATGTGTTGCCATCCTATGATGTCTGAGTAGATTTTCGTTGTCCTATCGGTGATTGATGAATTGCTATGATTGATTTGAGTTGCATGTTTTATTATTGGTGTTTTCCTATTGTGCCCTCTATGTCGCGCAAGCGTGAGGGATTCCCGCTGTAAGGTTCGCAATATTTTTATGATTTGCTTATGGTGGGTTGCGTGAGTGACTGAAACACAAACCCGAGTAAGTAGGTTGTTTGCGTATGGGATAAAAGGGGACTTGATACTTTAATGCCATGGTTGGGTTTATCTTAATGAATCTTTAGTAGTTGCGGATGCTTGCTAGAGTTCCAATCATAAGTGCATATGATCCAAGTAGAGAAAGTATGTTAGCTTATGCCTCTCCCTCAAATAGAATTGCAATAGCGATTACTGGTCTAGTAACGTAGTCAATTTCTTAGGGACAATTCCACAACTCCTATCACCAATTTTCCACACTCGCTATATTTACTTTATTGCTCTTTATCTAAACAGCCCCCAGCTTTTATTTACGCGTTCTTTACTTTCTTGCAAACCTATCCAACAACACCTACAAAGTACTTCTAGTTTCATACTTGTTCTAGGTAAAGTAAACATTAAGCGTGCGTAGAGTTGTATCGGTGGTCGATAGAACTTTAGGGAATATTTGTTCTACCTTTAGCTCCTCGTTGGGTTCGACACTCTTACTTATCGAAAACTATTGCGATCCCCTATACTTGTTGGTTATCAAGAGTATCATAAAACCCCACCTCCCCGCAGTCTAAGTTTGATGGACGAAGCAACCATCATTTCACTCTTCGCTGAATCCCCTTCTCCCTCACCGTCTTCAAGAAAGGCAACACTTGCATTTGCCACTATTCTTCTCTCCCAACGAAGGGAAGGTAAGCGGATCCATGATGTTGGTATATTTTCGTTCAGAGAAAAAAAAGAACTTTTGCAAAGCAGTAACCGATCCTCACTCTCTTTTTTGTTTCATTGTCATTGTGATTGTGTTTTCCTTTCAGTGGTCTCCTAGTATTCGTCAGTTTCATGATGGACTAAGGAGAACCAGGCAAAGGTCTGTCGATATTGGAGCAGACGCGGGAGGCTGATCCCCACGAGACAGAGAGCTCCAAGAAGATGGAGGCAGCCACCGAGCCGACCCCACACACGCTCACGGCCACTACTGAGATGGTCAACGCCCCGTTTGAGGTTATAGCCCCCGTGGCACTGCAGGAGCAGTTTTCCCCCTTTGAGGATGTGTCCCCCCCCCCGCTGAGCTTCCCAAGGTGATTTTCTTCTTTGCCGATCTCGATTGTGGTTTTTCATCTAAGTATGTGGTGATGAATAATGCAAAATTTTATTAGCTTTGATGCCATGCTATACATAGTGGTTTAAATAACTTGTGTTTCTTATACTGAAAAGTAATTCAGAATTTGTTTCTGTTTCAATTAGAGCCCTAATGCAGACAAGGATTGTGTGGTTGTACATGTCACTCGCTATGAGGCAGATGACCTGAATATACGCACTGGGAAAATAGAATTCTTAGGCTGTTGGATCCTGGAAGCCATTTGCGGTTATACCAATGAAGAGTTGTATTCCAGCCTCACTGTTGTCAGGCGTGTTGTCCAGGGTGTACTGAAGCACAAGAAGTTCAAAGCTACCCCTTCGTTTGTGAGGCATACTGTTCTTGTCAAGCTTACGCAGGTAGATGACGTGGCATGCCTCCACAAACAAGTTTATCAGTGGCAAGGTCACAAGGTTGTCTTCATGAAGGTTCACAGGATTGAGCTGCTGCGGGACGTCCTCGATGATGTTCATGGCAAGGTCCGTCTTGTGTCCAGCCCTAATTAGATCGAGGCATGAAATAGTTGCCCCAGCTAGTGTTTAATAGTAGTTTGGATTGTGTCTAATTATCCAAACCTTGCCTGTTATCGATCCCTCTGGGGCTAGTACTCTGTTTGAATCCGTCTGTGGGAACTGCTGCTAATTTTGTGTGCCCGTGAATCAGGTGAGAACCATCGTAATTGTTGCCGAAACAGATGCGTCCTCACTAGTTTTTTCATGAATATGACATGGTAAGACATAAGTTGTCACGGTTTATCATATGAGCAGTGTGTGTTTTGATGAAATAGAGCACTCATTCGAGAACTGTGTGCTGACGTATACATAAGTACTTGTAAACACTGTTGGTGCTACCCCACTTGTAAGAAGTTGTGCAAAACACGGCACATTGGCTCAACTCGGTTCAACACTAGGCTATCGACCAGCTAACAATCAACAATCTGCTGTCTGACATATAAGCAACTATGTATCTTGTTACAGTGGTTCATGCAGTTAACTGAGGCCACAATGTAAATTCCAAACATTCACACGCTAGTCCAGCGCTCAGGTGGAACACTCACATTAAACTCGTCTTCATAAAAAACTTGAAAAGCATAAGTTAAGCAATTTTATACATCTCAATGATTCATAGAACATAACAAACATATACTAGTTCACTGCAAAAGACAAAGTTGTGAGAAGGTTTACAAATCAGGAAAAAACAAGCAAGGCTTCTCTGAGCAAAGGGCCTCCCGGCAGGCCTAAATTTCCTGGAGTTCACTCTGTTTTTTTTGTTGCCACCATCCAGGGTTAGGTTCTCTCATTCCAGAATAACCAATTATAATTGTGGTCTCAGCTGGAATGCTGAACTGAACCATGCAGTGTACTGACCAGGTGAAATTCTTGTGCATTCCACTAAATTTAAGCTCCGCTATTTGCAGAAATAAGCAGACCACAATGCCTCTTGTCCACGCACCTGTCCAAAAAACCGTCGTGCAGCTGTGCCAGCTAGTCCTCGGTCCATGGATGAACTGGTAGAAAGTGCATTCCGTACTAGGATGCAGTTGTTTTCGCTCGTCCCTACACTGCAACCAGGAAGTAAAATGTACGAATCAACTTCATTTAGATTGTGTTGGTCATTCTACCTACTAACTACCAATGTAGGAATACCTGGAAGACGGGTGGTTAGACAACGACAACAAGGGATAGGCATCTCATTTTGCGTAGTTCTACTAAAACTGAGGTGTGTGCTTTTGATTGCGTGGATAGAAACGATACGGAGACAGACATCCCGAAACATTATGGAGACAAACATCCCTGTTTGCGCAAATACGAAATATGGTTATTTAAACAGTGACAGATATTTGCAGTGGCGTATGATTAACAGTAGCATCTATTGTGTTATAATTGGCACTAGATTGACAGTATGAAGTATCCTTAAGTAAGTAGCATCACATCACATCAACACTGCCACTAGATTAAGATGCAGAATAATAGCATTAGTATTACTGTCATGAGAGTAGCACATGGTCAGTAAATGTGCAATCAAATTTGTGCAGTTCCACTGGGATGAAGCAATGTTAGCAGTGTGAGATTTAAGTGTAACTGCAAAAACACAATTCATGGGAAATAAAGCAAGACGGGAGCACTTCATAAAATGGTGGTGGCATTGCTTCAATTTATCGACGACATTAGACCATTACTTAGAGTGACATTAGGTGGCATTGCTTAATGCTTCATGTGATTTTACATTAACGGTAGCAATATGGGCGTAGGGACAGTAGGGGTATAAAGTGGTGAGGTAGATGTGGCTGCCGAGAGCGGCAAACACTCAGGCAGCATGTCTGCATTTGTCCCATTTTTATCTCCTCGGCGACATTTTCCTATGTGAGTACAGGAAATCTAGACCTGCTCATTCTCATTTGCGTTGTCCCCCAACACCCGTCACTTTCTTTCCTTTTTCAACCAAGAGATAGGTCCACTTCCCCCCACCCTTTGCCATCCACCATGCTTTATTCATCTTTTCAACCAAGAGACCGGTTGGGTAGCCAGTATCTACTACTTTCCCCCGTTTCCTCTTAGAACCAAGTCCTAGATTCATGCTACAACTTTCCCACTTTCTTCCCTGTTTGAACCAACTCTTAGAGTTGACTGTATGAACTAGCTTTACCTCTAATAATAGTAAAATTCTAGGTGGCTTTCGAACAGCGGACGGAAGTAGAAAAAGATCCACATGAAGGGAGCTGGGGCAGTAGAGCAAGGCAGGTTTCGAAGGAATATATACCTGAGGGTCTTCGGCATGTGGCAAAGACGGCGTCGGGAGGCTGCATCTTGGCCATAATACCGCAGGGAGGAAGAAGGGGTCGGAGGCCCTCCCGAGCCGGCGCTCTCTCAGAGAGAACGACACGGCCGATGATCAGGATGCGCGGCCAGCCGTTGGTCTCCTACCTCGCCACCGAGGACAACATGAACGATGCACCTACACCCCTGCCCGAGTCGAGGTTGTTCGGCCGGATTTGTGACCAGCCGTGAGCTGAGAAAGAGTGTGGCCACCTTTGTCTTGCTTAGGTCTGGAGAGCATGAGAGAGTGAACGAGAGGAACCCTAGTAAAGCAAGCGCTAAGGCTCCTGCTTATATATATAGTGGAGTGATTTTGTAGTACCAGCTTCAAAAAATGCGCCCCTACGTGTACCCGCGAGTGGGTGTGAGAGAACTAGTGTGTGCGTGCACCGCTTCTCTTCGTGAGAGTACAATATACTATGCCCAAAGAACGTTTGCCGCAAGAGTAATAGTATAAGTGTGTGACGTGTGAGCTAAAATAAAATGTGCGCGACGTCTTTTGTTTTTTAGAAGTTCTGAGGGTAGGGTGTGAAGAGCACATATGTGCGTGACGTCTACCTGCAGATAGACGGTGGGTGCGAGTCTGCGAGAGGACTAGGGAGAGTCGTGACTTGTGAGGGTGCATGTGCGTGAGAGAGAGGGGGGCACGTATCAATGCAATGCATGTGTCCGTAAATCATTATCCGGCAAACATTCGCACAAACCTTTTCCTAACGAACGCCGTAAGAACCGTTAGATCGGCATCTGACAGTTTCAGTTTTGCCATGTCATTTAACAGAAAAGCCACTCCTCCTACACACAAATCTTCCACGTGAGTGTTAGCAACTGCCGTATGCTCCCTCCGTTCCAAAATGGAGTGCATATAGCTTTATTGAAAATTCGAAGCTCGCAAACTTTTACCGAGTTTTCATGTACCAAATTGCACATGTAGAATACCCTGTATATATCATTTCATTCATCTTTTGAGAGGTAACTATAAAGATGGGGGAGGAGTCTACAAACAAAGACCATCATATCACCCGCAACAATTTCAACCATCCTTTGGTGTCGAGGACTATCATAGGAACTCTATATGATATCATTTTTATAGGATTTTTTTCCTTTAGAGCCAATTGGTTCATAGGAATAGATTCATATACTCCACATTTCAAAGGAAATAAACATGATATCATATCTATAGCTTTAGAGCCACTTGGTTCATATGAATGGATTCCTATACTCCCTTAATTTCAAAGGAAAATAAACATTAGCGTATATTCAATAGAAAAGTTCCTATGATATGAACCAAATTACATCTCTTTTCTAATCGCTCTCATAGGAATTGAGATACATGTCATCTCTAGATTCAATAGAAAAGTTCCTATGATGTGAACCAAATGACATCTCTTTTCCAATCCCTACTCATAGGAATTGAGATACTCCATGTCATCTCTTTCCCTACAACTTCCATGTATACATCTTCTATTCCTAAATAGCTAGTACAACCCACTAGTAGCTTTTTTCCAAGACATGCAACTATGGCACAAGAACTATATAGTGTGCCAATAACTTTGAACGATGGACGCTGGATGAAGCTAATCCGACAATGCATAGATGGCAAATCCGAGCACTACTGGACATTGGATATCATCAACATTCCACCAGATCTGCCACATGTACAATTTAGAAGACTCCATGGTTGAACTTAAGCATAATGCACAACCCTCAAAACACAAGCACTTCTCCTTTGTTCTAGAATCTTCTGTATTATAATTGATTTTTTTTCTAAATGAATTGCCATTATTTGTTTTTTACTTTATGCTTTACAATGCACAACCCCATGAATCTTAACACTTTTATAAAACTAATTGATTTTGAATGAGATGAACTGTAAGAACTAAACAGACATCTACATCATGCATATATGACTCAAAGCTTTACATGCTATAGTGTGTATTTATTCATAATTTGGTTTCGAAATCTCATGCGTTCAATGCATGTGTACCTTACTAGTTTTGAGTAGAGTAGAAAATTTCAGGCGGCCCTGGGTATATCAAAATGCAGGGCCCATGCATCATTGCCTTTTGGTCGAACCTACATCCACAATTTTTTTACGTACTATATCTCCACTGGTCCCTGAACCCAAAATGCTGCCTCGTTCCCATAAAACCAAGCGGCCCACACATATTTAAGGCATCGACTCGAACTCAATCCCTCTCCCGTTTACTACGACGTGGCCCCACACACTGTAGTACTACTACAGACCCTACCGCCGCACTCATCATCGGTTTTCTTCAAGAGGACGAGGGAGAAGCCGATTTGTAGTGGAGGCGCTTTCAAAAAAAGATCTATAGTGGAGACCCCTACCCTAGGGTGCCCTAGGTAGCTTCCACACGCATCATTGTTTTCTCTTTTCTTTATGCTCTTGCACCCTAGAGTGAAATGATGGTTGCTTTGTCCGTCCAGCTTAATGCGGGAAAGGTGGGGCTTTGTGATTTGACCCCTCATCACTCATTTTCTACTACTGCGGCGCTACGACCGGGGTGCCTCCAATTCCAACCACTGCTCCGAACTATAATTTGGTGCATCGCACATGGAACAAGATGGTGGATGAGCCACATGTCGGCCAAAGGTGTCCTGTTAAGTGTGTCGCCATTTCGTGTGCGGACTGACCCTAGTTGAGGTTCTACGCCAACACGACAGGAGCAGCCTACCACTTGGTTTTGCTCCTTGGTGAATCCCGACTATATTGATCTAAAAAGATATGTGCTGAACTACCCTCTCGGTCTCATTTTTTAGGCGTATCGGTTTATAGGGCACGCGCGTAGTTCTAGGTCATCCATTTGACTAACTAAATAAGAGTTACTATGTCACAAAAAGTATATCATTGGATTCTTAAGCGGATGTAGTTGTATTTAAAAGTTGAGGGTGGGGCTTTTCCTGCGCGGTAGGCGGGGCAGTTCCGCCTAGTCGGTTCGACAGAGACGCGAGCAGATGAGGTAGTAGGCTGCTGCAAACGTAGGGCTGTCTGATTTGACAGCGAGTTACTGCTGGACAGGTGGGGCCTCGTGATTTGACTTGCCATTATCATTTTAACTGCGGCGCTACGACCGGCGTGAGTTTCCCGATTCCTGACCACTTCCATACAGGTGCCTCTCCCAATGCTCCACCATGTAGAGGCTGGCTCTTGCATGAAAGCCCACTTCTCCACTTTTTCCTTGCCTCTTTCCTCCACATATGCAAAAATTCCATGTAAAGCGGGCTTATAGCCCACTATTGTAGTACGTACTTGCTCCTACATGTGCTAAGCTTGCCACATAGGCATAAAGTCTAATGTGGCAAGTTAATTAAGTAGAGAGAGACTAGTTTAGTGACCCAAGGAAGAAACGGCTAAGCGCGTGTACCTAGGTGAAAAGACAATTTTGAGTCTATAGCTAATTAAATGAAGCAAACTTAGCAACAAAAAACTAATAAGCACCTATGCATTGGCGACTTGATTGCTAAGCCATTTAATGCCCTTAGCACCTCATCTAAGCCCCATTTCATTGGAAGAGGTCACTCCTTGGCAAATGCAATAAATACTACGAAGAAAGAGATAGAGAGAAGTAAAAAAATACACTTATAGCCAACCTTATAACTAACCTTGTTGTAGTATGAGTGACTAAGTGATAACTATGTATGACATGCCAACATCAGATAGCCTAACGCACCGTGTTAAATCTCCAAGGCCGCGACCGCACGAGTGACGTGGCGGTCGTGGTAGGCGCGACCATGATACGGGCTGCTGGCAGCCCTTGGGTCTGAGATCGAACGGTCGCATGCTAAGTTGCTGAAAATTTGCAGAATAACCCTCCAGGATAGGATATTCACCCATAGGTCTAGAATCATGCCATGCAACTGTTCGATCCTAGATCCAAGGGCTCTCGGAAGCCCGTATCATGGGAGAAGGGAAAGCCACTACCCTGCCATTCGCATGCTGGCAGTTCGCTCCTACTCGTCCCAGCATGTCCTTTAATATTACGGCGGTTCACTCCTAGTCGTCCCATCCTCTCACATTACGGCAGTTCCACTAATCCTAACCCTCCTCCCAAATCCATGGCGTCCCAAATCTCCATGATCGGCGGTGAGTACAAGGTTAGAACCATCACCGGTGATGAGTTCGACGTCATCTACACCCGTTCTTCCGTGATGGTGAAAGGATGCCTTGCTCGCTTCAGATGCATGTTCGAAAACTCAGATGATGAGTGGGTCGCTGGGCTAGTTGTTGAGTACACCACAGTCCTAGGACAAGAGAAGGATCTAAAGGAGGAAGAGAGGAAGAAGCCCGCCATGATACTGGTTTGCGTGCATGACTTATGCTTGGTCTAGCACATATGCCATGCCAACGTTGAATGCCTGGATTTTAAGAACTTCCTCAAGAGTAACCTAGTCAAAAAGTCCTGGGTCGGATAGGCCTCGTTGTAGGTAACCCCTTCGACCTCCAGAAGAATCGGCTGCTACCCTCCAGTGGCCAGCCTTCAATGCTGACCCTGGCAGGAGCCATGGTTCATCCTTCGTACGATAAACTGGAGAAACCTCAATACATGTTTCATCGTCATGCATGGCAGCGGAATGTACTAGATATAGACCACATCCACTACGCTGCAATGGATGACTACCTTTGTTTCAATATCTACAAGGGTTGGATGAAAAGCAAGAGCCAAGTGTGCGTTCAAGCAAAGAAGTATCAGCCAAGAGGAAGAGGGACAAGGACGAAGTCGAGGACGTGGACGAGGACTCCGAGTAAGGTGGCAGTGTCATTGCTCATGGTGGTTCTAATGCAGTGTGTACCGGATTAGTTGCATAGTTTAATTTCAGGTGTGTTTAGTTTAATTTGAGGGGTGTGTTGTGATGAGCCCCCAGCAGAACTATGTTATGTTTCTTCTCGTTACTTTAACTCTTCAGTACGTACATACTAGTATTTCTTACATTTCATTTAGCACCCCATTTAAGCACGTACTAGCTTTTTTAATAGTACTATATGCATAATTTGGCGACTAGCGCGCTCTATATGTACCACCTTTTTTTAATTTCAATTTTTGCTCCATGGCACAATCCATCGATACTACTACCGTACAAAAGTATACATTTTCTAAGAGGTACTATTCATCACATATATAGCCAGTTAAATTCTCAACCTAGAATGACGTGCATGCCATGTAAACCGATATAGAGGAAGTATAGTAAACATGAGGTGATTTTACCGAGCGATCAGTGGGGGAGCATGGCCTGTCATGTGGTCCCACGTGTCATGATGTACCAAGGCAATGCGCGTGTCCCTCTTGAGGCAGAAGCAATACTATGTGGTTTGAGATGATGGAGAACCGAAGTGTCAAATAATGGTTACTTCGTCCGTCTGGGAAGGTGCGGTATTGTGATTTGACGCCTCATTGCTCATTACTACTACTGGGCTGGTACGAGTGGGGTGCGTCCCTCTGCTGTTCTACACTGTTATTTGGTGCTTGACACGTCGACGCGGTTGCTATATGTCCCACATGTCGGTGACAGGAAGTATAGAATTCATGAAAGGGAGCGTCGATGGAGGAGTATACAAGACACGGCTTGGGTTTTTGCTGCTTTGCGGATCCATCGATACAAACCCGGACTAAAAAAAGGTGAGGGCGGGTCTTTTCCCGCGCGGCAGGCAGGGGAGTTTGGCATAGTCTGTTCGAGGCAAGGAGGCAGGAAGGGAAACAAGCAAATAAAGGTTGAACGACTTAGTTTTGGAAAAATCTGATTTTACGGAGTACATACCCACTAGGGTTTATAGGGCTCATCTAAAAAACATTCGTTTTTCCGTTTGATAAGTCTCAATTCTACTACTAGTAGTAGTACCATCACATGTTGGATTTCGAGGTGCGTTAGATCACCCGATGCAAGAAGTGTCAAGAGAAAACTCACCAATGCATGTAGAAGTTCATGGAAATTTAGTGGTCATTCATGCATTCGTTCTAATTAATGCCTCAGTAAACATAACTTCTTGAGAAAAACGAGCATACTAATTACTTGTGCAAACTACGAAATTAATTCGACCACTCACCGTCTACCTTGGTTGGAGAGATTTTGAAATTGAGCCATAAACTGGAAAGGAGGGAGTAGTAACTTTTGTCTCGATTATTATTTGTGGCCTTGTATAGATGCAAAATGTATTTTTTTATAGTGGCCTTGTATAAGTAAATGGAGGGAGTAGTAAAGGACATATATATTCTAAACAATATGATAATCTCTCTAACCAAGGTAGTAGGGACGAGGAGTAAACAGAGGGAGTAGTAAAATTTTCTCCTCGTCCTGCGAGCCACCACGCGCGTGGGCGAGGGAGCGGGCGTAAGGCGTACAGTAGTAGTACTACTAGTAGTAAGCAAGCTTCACCTCATCCTGCGAGCCACCGCGCCCGTGGGCGGGGGAGACGGCGTACTAAACAAGCTTATCCTTGTTCCGTGAGTTGACGGGACACATCAAAAGTACTCCAGTGTATAGAGCCTTGCCTCTAAGGTATGCCCCACATGGTTTGCCTCTTTTTTAACATAACACGTCAAGTCACAATTTTTTTGTTCACTCGTGGTAGACGATCCTCCCTCCACCAAGTGGACAACCAGTACACATGTCAAATGACCACGTGGGCTGCCTTTTCATACAGAAATGAGCTCCACCCTGTACCCGTGTGGGTGTGGTTGGGAAAGAGACGGGACTACGTGCGTCGTGCGTGCACCTCTTCTCTTCGTGCACGTCCCCCACCTACGTGGGTGTGTGTGAGAGAGATACAAACCTAGACATAATGCGCCGTCCATCCCCATGCCTCCGCCCAGTCCGACCACCAGTCACCACCACGCCCCACTCCTCCTCACCTTATCTCTCATCTTTCTCCCTCCATTTTTATATACAAGGGGCCACTATCAAAGTTACAATTTGCAGATATACAAGGCCACTAACACTAATCGATGCAATATTAATGGTGCTTGCCTCGTAGTACTAGCAAAGGAGGACATTAATTATCCCTTGCATGCATGCGGGAGTTTGTAAAAAATGCATCTTGATGTTCCATGCAATGCACGAGCATCTTGCTAGTCCATGAAAACAACACATGGCAAAATTCCACGACAAACGAGGGATTTGAATCTGTTGGGAGGGGCTCTTAGGATCTTGCCCGGGGTAGCCAAAATATTGGCGACCCTTCTGTCCACTGGTGCCTTTGCCACCGATGAACAAGGAATGGCTCGGGTGCTCATGCATCCTCCAGCGCGCACGTTGGAGACGAGCTCGCACGAGCTGTGTTTTTTTTGTCCCACCACGCTGCTCGAGCCGTCCGCAGACCGACCGATGACCCGCAAATTACGCCATCCAACCGTAGCCGCAAACATTATGACAACAACTCAACCAACTGGACGAAATTCACGCAAACATGTAGACAAACTGATATTTCATATAAACAATGACGAAAATCATATAAAATACCGGGTTTTCATACAAACATGAAGGATTTCATTACATTCGAATGAACTACGCGGTGCAAGTTCTGGACAGCACAGCTATATAATACCTGGCCTAAATGGTCGCCCACCGATCGATTTGTGTTCCTCATGTCCGACAGCACGATCACTGGACTGCCGGGAGCCCCGGAGGTATATGCTTCAGCGCAAAGTACGGCTCGCTTCCCCACTGCCCAACTGATATCATTGGCTGATGCCGAAGATGATGGTGGAAGGGGGCTTCCCTGCTTCCGTTGAGCCCATGCGGGGTCGACGAAGGTCCTCGCAACAAAAGGATCTGGCAAGACATCTGTTGTGTACGCCGGCGTCGCCTCTGCGGTGTCCTTAATGGGACCCAAGCGGCGCCGGCCTCCCATCTTCTACTTCTCCTCGATGATGGCTGCGAACGCGGAGGCGGTGGCCACCGACTCGTCGCTCTCTGTGCACCCGGCTTCTGTCACTGCTTGCATGGCGCGGCCGCCGGCATGGGAGTCTCGGCCACAGAAACGGGAGACGCGGTACGAGGCGGCAGCATGGATGGCAGCAACGACGCCCGTGCACTGCTCCTCGTCGAGATGGCCTGGATCGGCGACTTGCTAAACTGCGCGTCGGCTTGGGGCGGCAACTGGCTCCATCGGGCGAGGGGAGGGAGGTGGATCAGCGAGCTGCATAGCTCGTACCTGGCGGGCTACCTAGCCGGCTTGGATGCAGAATAACTACTCTTCATAAGCCATTGTAAGAGTGGAGAAAATGGTGAAGGAGATAGGGGAGCGGCGAAGGTGTGCGATTCTTGGCCGGTGTTTGGCCTCGTTTAATTAGGAGATTAAATATACGGCGGACGGGAGGAGCTCGGCCGGTGTTGCATTTAATGTCGGCCCGATCATGAACGGACCTGTGTCCAGAGTGGGTTTCTCAGCTTCCACACGTGCGGGTTTCATGGTGGCGTTTGAATGCGGCAAGGAGGCGTGTTCAGCCGGGCGTGCATCGAGTGGCGCCCTCGACTCTGACATAGGACACCGCGCCGTTCTTCCACTGACGTGTGGGCTCTTTGGGTACATGGCCTGCATGTCAGTGACCCAACGCAGGCAGCGCACAACAGATGGACCTTTGGTGGGCCAGGGCGGTCAGAAGTGGGCATTTCATAAACCAATGATTGTTCATTGAGTGTGGCGTCATCTTTTTCATGTAGATAAGCCTACTATGTAGATAGCCCGTTCGATACATTGTGATTCATAAAGACCGCTGCAAACATCAATGTTCTGCTTATCACAGATAAGATTGATTAATACCCGTAACAATCCATGTCCTTAACAAAGGGTGCATGCACGTATAGGTTGAGCGTGTGTTTTGCATCGTGTGCTGTGTGCATGAAGGCGTGCAAGTGTTGCGTGCGTGCAAGGGTACGTTTCAGTGTTGCATGCATGGGTGCGTACGTCCGTGTGTTTGTGAGTGCATGTGTACGTGTCAGTGTTGCACGCCTGCATGCGAGCATGTGTTCATTATGTGTATGTGTTAGTGTTGCACGCCTGCATGCATGCGTGTCTTGTGTGCGTGCATGTGTACGTGCGGGGTGAGCCTACACGTCAGTCGACTGACTTCTTCATCTCTGGTCATTAGATTTTCCAGTCGTTGGATACAAAATCAAGGGCCTCCAGTTTATCATCAAACTCCACCCCTCTGAGCCGCCAGCCACCACCGGCGGAACCGTCGGCCCCCACCGCCCGCGGCCGACCTACGCCGCCACGCCACCCCACCCGCCCCGAAACCACTCCCCACCGCTGGTCCGCCGCCGCACCGACCATCCCTCTAGGCCCCCTCGCGCCGAGCTTTTTCTCCCACGATCCCCACCCCACCACCGCCGACTGCCAACCAGAGGTCTCACGACTTCGAATACCCACCGACCAGTAATTTATTACCATTTCTGGCCTTCATATACGCGCTGACGGGTGGGCCCTATGGTAATGTGCGCTGCTGAATGTGGACCATTTGACTGGTCAATTGATCGTGTCATCAACAAATTACGGAGCTGCATGGTGAGCCAGTCACCGTATGATCACCCTAAAATGTACTCCTATTTTATTAACACAGTACAGACTCAAACTACCATTTCTTTCTTTCATATACGGGCTGACAAGTGGGCCCCACGGTTACGCCCCCTGATGGTGCAACACTAGTTGCGCCACGTGGAATGTTTGACTGGTCAATTGATTGTGTCATCAACAAAATACAGAGTTGTACGGGTGAGCCAGTGACCGTATAATCATGACATGTATTTGTTTAACACGGTACAGACGCAAGGGCTCATATATACGCGCAAGCACTCACCGCTATAAGTGCACACACGCAGACCCTACCCCTATGAGAACCTTCGAGAGAGTGGGCCAGCATATGATCTTGAGATTTTACGAAGTCACCATAGGTGCCTCATAGTCGAGTGGAACGTCTCCTCCCACTGAATGCACATCGCCAGAAAATACTAACACAAGATAAATGCAAGCACCGGGACTTTAACCTTGGTGGGCTCAAAAAACCACTGTCCTCCTAACCATCCAACCACATGTTGGTTAGCACGACAAAATGTATGTGGTGACCGTGATGAGCTTATTCTGAAGTCCAGTGACCATATCGTGCTTTCACTTCAAATATAATGACCGTAAATGTCGTCAACAAAATACAGAGCACGCATCAAATGCAAAGTCCGTCAGTGTCATCAACAAAATATGGAGACGTAACAAGAGCTAGATACCGTATGATCACCACGAGAATGTATATGGTGACCGTAATGAGCATATTCTGAAGTCCAGTGACCGTATAGTGCTTTAACTTGAAATACATTGACCGTCATGCGTGAATGTGTCGTGGGCATGAATACTTTTAGAGGGCCGAGAGATAGTTTGTGTGTGTATGTGAAAGTGGTGTAGAAAGAGGGGGTGTCCGGTGGAGACAAGGAGAGATATGCCCTTCGTTTCTCTTTCCCGTGACTAATATTTTAGGAGAATATATAAACATTCACAATGTAGAACAAATATTTTTGGATGCACCATGCAATTAACTTTCATGTATAACATTGTACTATTGTATATGCTTATTTTCTTAGTGGCCGACTGCGTGTGTGGTGTGGTGGGCACATCATTTCTAGTTGTGGTGGGTCAACATGAAGACTCATGGGTCGGTTCTATCGTGCACCACATATAGGTTGGACCGAGATGCGTTATATGAAGACCCATGCGGAGGACTCGGCGTACAACACGAAGCTACCAGAGTCGCGGAGGACTCTATCCCCACTGGTGATAAGCCGACTATATATGATTTGTAACCCTAGGCCCCCAGTATGTTATGGAAGCTCGGGGGCTAGTTCGTCGATAGTATACACACATGCACAATGCCTGGTATTCACATGTACTTTGTACACACCCTTATCACTAATATACAGTACCAGGAGTAGGCCTTTTCTTCAACTACAAGGGTCCGAACTAGGGTAAAACTTTGCCTCATATTACCATGCATCCAGCCTAATAGTCACGGATATCCTACCGAATGATATGATGAAATCATACCTGCCAACTACTAAGAGAGAGGTGTGTCCTGGGGGGGGCAATGTGTGCGAGAGAGGCCTAAAGATAATATGCATGCGGGAGACACGTAGGCACATATATGTGCGTATAGAGGACTAGTAGAGACCGTGCGTGTGTATATATATGCATGTGAGAGAAATAGTGTTTTCCAACTGAGATTAGTGAAAAGAGTGGTACATAGGCCCTGTTTGGATACTCTAACTCAGTCAGAGGTTAGAGTTAGATTCTAATCCCGAACTAACCCTGAACTAACTCTAAGTAAAGAGGTGTTTGGATGGCAGGGTTAGATGGAGCGCGGATACGGCGAGGCACCTTCACGGATGGTGCGAGAGGGAGGGAGGGAGAGGATGAGAAGCTTCGAGGAAGTGGGGAGGGATCTGCTGCGGGGAGAGCGAGAGAAAAAAGTGTTTTTAGTGGTCCCGAGAAGAACTAACCCAAATAAGCACCTCTTGGATGGGTAGTTTTTTTGGATGGGTTAGATGCATGTAACCCAAACTAACCCTCCTGTTTGGGTCTTTTTGGGTTAGTTGAGTCCAAACTAACCCAAACTAACTCTAACCCTTGGATCCAAACAGAGCCATAGTAGTCAGAAAGAGAGGGAGAAATAGAGAGAGCATGTGTGTGAGACACCCCGACACCCCGAGAGAGATTGTGAGCATGTGTGAAATAGAAATGCCGATGCATATAAAGTGTGTGCACTTATGCATTAGATAGAGAGATATATAACGCGTTTGTGTGAACGGGCCGAGGCATAGTCCATCTACGTGTAAAAGGCTGTTCTACGCATTAAATTAAAATATAAATGGCATTATTACTTTTGGATGAGATCATGAATTTTGCAAATTGCGCATGGACGAAAATCGGTCTATTACTCTATTGAATTGTAGCATGTGCATGTGTTTATTTCATATTATCGATCCATAGAGTGAGAGCGGTTTGAAATACAGGCAATGGATGCTTTTGCAATTCATATATAAACATTAATTAGTGCACTCCATGTTGTTAGTGTGAAGCACTTTATACATTTGTCACTTGCATGGATACATTCCAAATTGCTAGCTACGAAATAGAATACATGTCGAATTCAACATAAAGGGGGTTTCGAAGATTCGAATTCATAGGAAGTGCATTCATCTATTTGAACCCGAGATAATGGCATTTGTAAATCAGATGTAAAAGGGGGCATCAATCTTTGTTGTGCGTTTGAACATGCTATATATATTCATACGCATGTCTAACTTTTTTTTGCAACCAAGGAGATTATATCTGGAACCATGCATGAACTGAGGTAAGTTGCATATTTTTTAATATATACTCGTGTACAATGTATATTCAAATGTACCCCCTCCATTCCAAAATAATCGTAGCTTTAGGATTTTCAAGAGTAAAGATTTGTGAAGTTTGACAAATCCTGAAAGTTCAATTCAAGAGAACCGAAAACGTTAATGCTTCTGCTCCCAAATATTGAACGAAGCGCCAAATAGGCCTCTGGTCACCCGAAACCGCGTGAGACTAATGTTTGGTGGTAGGAAATTACTGTCCTGACTCTGGCCCGTGTAGCCTATCGGCCCGATGTCCAAAGGTCTAAACCGGGGTAGGTTTGTAACTTCACCAAGACGCCAGTCTCAACCGCCTCTGAGAAGCATTCATACGCCGTGGGCGCCTAAACACCCATGCGCTCGGCCGAAATCTATCCCGCCCACATTTGGGACACCTGAGATTACTGTCCTACCCCAACCCGTAATATGTCCGAAATTTTAGATGGGGGCAAAGTTTGTAACTTTCCCCAAATTTCAAACAAGCGCGTCTCAAACCAAAACATTGTTCCCCCTTAGTTCCCCGCCTCCCTCTGCTTCCCCATTCATACTCCGTGGGCGCCAGAACGCCCTCTCCACCAGCCACGAAACCCCAGCCTCCTCCGTCCTCCACCCCATAGCGGCCAATCCACCGCCGCCCTCCTCCATCACGCCGGAGCCGGTACCCCGACGTCGTCGTCCAATGCAACCGCAACCGCAACGCCCTCAAGGACTTAGAAGTTGAAGCCGAGGCAGAGCTGCCTCCGTGACACCGACGCCGACGTGCGCCATACCAGAACCACTCCGACCACGCCATCCTGCGCCTCACTGCTGCCACTCCACTGTCGCAACCGTCCACCGCACCGGAGTTGTTCTCGCTACGCCGTCATTCGCCGCCTCAGATCTGGTTCCCCGCCGCTGACAGACGGCCACCGCACCACACTCAACAACTTGGCCATGGGTTCGTCCAAGGCTCCACCGTCCTCCACAACTTCTCGTTTCCAGCGAACCACAAGAAGATCGTTGGAAAACAGAAGGAGGACACAACACTGCCAGCAGAAAGAGGTACGCATCTTCCCTTATTCGTGCAAATCTTACGCCTCTACTCACATCGTATTCATCCCACAAAAGAAACTAGTTGAGCGCTTCTTACTGCATCTTCTTCGTGATACTAAATGCACAAGGTTTCCTCCCTTTACTGTTTCAACTTTGCTAGAGGTCAGTAGCCCTCCTGGATTTCAATTCAGGGTCACTCGAACCGCAATTAAAAGAAGCAGCACCCGCTTAGGCGCGCGGATCACCTAGTCCACCTGTTCACCGGGGAAGTGGCGCATCGGTGTCTATCATAGGGGTGTGGGGTGCAGGAGCTGCTTGCGCCCGATCTGGAGATCGGCGGGGCTTGAATGGATGGCCAGGGGCGGTGCCAAGCATGGCGGCGCGGTGAGGTCGAGGGGAGGGCGCAGGCAGGGGACTGGGCCGGTGATCGCTGGCGTTTCGAGGAAGATCGTCAACACTGACTGGCTGGAGGTAGATGAAGGCGATCTTCCTGTTCTTTTTACATCCAACGATGCAGAAAAAATGGAGTGACCTATTTGTTTTCAGTCGACTGTTATTTTCATAGAATCCTGTAGTACATTTATTTCTCACCGACCTGCTATCTGCTACCTTTACACTGTACTAATTGTGCACACACTTCACCCATACTCACACTATTGTTTTTTTATGCATGGGTATTTCAGACTCTGACGCAGTGTTGATGAATGCATAAAAGAAAAGACAGAAGTCGCTCCAGTGTAATTCGAAGATAAGCACTAAGCGTTTCAGCGCTCTAAAGGGTGCAGTGTCAGCAGTTGGAGACAGTAAACGTAGCTCTGCAGTTGATGATCTCAATTGCCACACACAACCATCCCAGGTGCTTGCTTTAACTTCGCGCTGTCAAATGTGGTTGCATGTTGCATATGGTGTCTAGCTTGTATTTCTTCCAATTTGGTTAAATTGCATCTGCTTACTTTACACATTATACCTTTGATAATGACATGCCTTCCTGTTTTTGATACATACTACATATGTCTATTAACCATGTTCGTACATCAAACTAATGCTCTTTTGTATCCCTCGTCAATCACTTATGATGAGACAGTCACCCCAGTGGGTTACTGTGAGACGCCCTACTCGTTTAAAGAGTGCAGTGTCATCCTCCCCACATGATTCTCAAGAAACAGCAAGGCTAAATGAAGATAGTCAACGTAGCTCTCTAGTTGATGACCGCAATTCCCCCACACCACCATCGCAGGTGCTTGCTCTTACTTGGCAGTGTGATATGTGGTTGCATGTTGCATATGGTGTCTACCTTGTAATGCTTCTAATTAGGGTAAATTGCATCTGCTTAGTTAACACATTATACCTGTGAATATGACATGCCTTCCTGTTTTTGGTACATACTACGTCTTTCTATTAACCATGTTCTTACATCAAACTACTTTTCTTGTGTATCCCTCATCAATCACTTCTGACGATACACCTTCAAGTTGACAGTGTAATATTGGTTGCATCTTGCATATCATTTCAAACATGTATTGCCTCTAATTTGTTGAAGTGCCACTTATAATGAGACACATCTAACTTGGTAGAGTGATTTTGGTTGGATCTTTCATATGGTGTCTAGATTGCATTGCTTCCAATTTGTTGAAATGCCTTCTGCTTAGCGTTTTTCATACATATTCCATCCTCCTACAATGTGGTTGCCATACATAAAAGTTGTGTTCGTCAGTATCATGCATCAACGAATTTGGAAGTGCGAATTTCATTCCTTTTTCTTGTGTGTTTACTTGACAAGGCAAAATCTGAAAGGACGAAGGCACGGAATGATGGTGGTCCTCTGGAGCAACCGAAACAGATGATCTCTGCAGATTCTCCTGCTACTCGTACTGCAGTGCTAGTTCCAAATCTCATCTCCCCTACTCCACAACCCAAGGTGCTTGCTCTAACATGGCAGTGTGATATCTGGTTGCATGTTGCATATGGTGCCTAGCTTGTATTGCTCCTAATTTGTTAAATTGCATCTCCTTAGCTTACACATTATACATGTGAATATGACACGCCTTCCTGTTTTTGGTACATACTACATCTGCCTATCACACCATGTTCTTACATCAAACTACTGTTCTTGTGTATCCTGCATCTATCGCTTATGATGAGACAGTCACGCCGTGGGTTAATATGAGACGCACTACTCTTATAAAGAATGCAATTTCATCCTCTCCACATGATTCTCAAGAAACAGCAAGCCTAAATGAAGATATTGAACGTAGCTCTGTACTTGAAGACCGCACTTCCCCTACACCACCATCACAGGTGCTTGCTCTAACTTCGCAGTGTGATATGTGGTTGCATGTTGCATACGGTGTCTAGCTTGTAATGCTTCTAATTAGGGTAAATTGCATCTGCTTAGTTTACACACTATACCTGTGAATATGACATGCCTTCCTATTTTTGGTACACACTACATCTATGTGTTAACCTTGTTCTTACATGAAACTACCTCTCTTCTGTATCCTGCATCAATCACTTACGATGAGTCACCTTTATTCGTTGCATATTGCATATTATTTCTAGCCTGTTGCCATGTATTGCTTCTAATTTGGTCAAATACATTTGTTAGGGCACCCTTTTAATTTGGCAGAGTGATATTGGTTTCATCTTTCATATGGTTTCTAGCTTGCATTGATTCTAACAAGTTCAAGCACCTTGTGCTTAGTTTACACTTTATACATCATACATGTCAATATGTCACGCCGTCCTGTTTTTCATACATATTCCATCCTCCTATCATGCGGCTGCCTTACATGAAAGTAGTGTTCGTCAGTATCATGCATCAATGAGTTCTGAAGAGCAAATTTTATTCCTTTTTCTTGTGGGTTTGACTTGACAAGGCAAAATCAAGAAAGAGGAAGGAAAAGAGTAAGGAAGGCGATGATGGTGGTCCTCTGCAGCAACGTAAATGGAGCATCTGTACCGATTCTCCTTGTACTGATAGTGCATTACAAGGTCCAAGTCTCCGCTCCCCTACTCCACCATCCAAGGTGCTTGCTCTAACTTGGCAGTGTGATATCTGGTTGCATGTTGCATATGGTGTCTAGCTTGTATTGCTCCTAATTAGTGTAAACTGCATCTGCTTAGCTTACACATGATACGTGTGAATATGACACGCTTTCCTGTTTTTGGTACATACTATATCTGTCTATCACACCATGTTCTTACATGAAACTACTCTTCTTGTGTATCCTGCATCAGTCACTTATGATGGGACACCTTTAAGTTGGCAGTGTGATATTGGTTTGCGTCTTGAATATGATTTCTAGCATGTATTGCTTCTAGTTTGATGAACGCCACCTATGACGAGACAGTTTTAACTTGGCAGAGTGATATTGATTGCACCTTCCATATGGTGTCTAGTTTGCAGTGCTTCTAATTTGTTGAAGTGCCTTCTGCTTAGTTACCACATCATAGGTGTGAATATGTCAAGCCGTCCATTTTTTCGTACATATTCCATCCTCGTATCATGACTTTGCCTTTCATCAGAGTAGTGTTCGTCAGTATCATGCATGAATGAGTTCTGAAGAGCGAATTATATTCCTTTTTCTTGTCGGTATGACCTCACAATGCAAAATCAATAAAGCTGAAGGAAATTGGCAAGGCATTGGATGATGGTGGTCCTTCCGAGCAACTGAAATGGAGGTTCTCTACAGATTCTACTCCGCCATCCTCCCAACAAGATTCGCAAGACAACGCAAGGCTAGACAGTCAACGTAGCTGTGTAGATGATGAGCACATCTCCCCTACTCCACCATCACAGGTGCTTGCTCTAACTTGGCACTATTATATGTGGTTGCATGTTGCGTATGATGTCTAGCTTGTATTGCTTCTAACTTTGTTGAATTGCATCTGCTTACTTTACACATAATGCCTGTGAATATGACATGTGTTCCTGTTTCTAGAACATACTATATTGATCACGATGTTCTTACATCAGACTACTGTTCTTGCATATCCCGCATCAGTCACTTATGATAAGGCACCTTTAAGTCGCCACTGTGATATTGGTTGTGTCTTGCATATGATTTCTAGCATGTACTGCTTCTAATTTGTTGAAACGCCATACAGTTTGAACTTGGCAGAGTGATATTGGTTGCATCTTTCATATGGTGTCTAGCTTGCAGTGCTTCTAATTTGTTGAAATGCCTTCTGCTTAGTTACCACATCATAGGTGTGAATATGTCACGCCATCCTGTTTTTCATACATATTCCATCCTCGCATCATGTGTTTGCCTTTCATCCGAGTAGTGTTCGTCAGTATCATGCATGAATGAGTTCTGAAGAGCGAATTTTATTCCTTTTTCTTATCGGTTTGACTTCACAATGCAAAATCATTACAGCTGAAGGAAATTAGTCCGGCAGTGGATGATGGTGGTCCTTCGGAGCAACTCAAACAGGGGGTCTCTACAGATTCTACTCCGCCATCCTCCCAACAAGATTCGCAAGACAACACAAGGCTGGACAGTCAACGTAGCTGTGTAGATGATGAGCACATCTCCCCTACTCCACCATCACAGGTGCTTGCTCTAACTTGGCACTATTATATGTGGTTGCATGTTGCGTATGATGTCTAGCTTGTATTGCTTCTAACTTTGTTGAATTGCATCTGCTTACTTTACACATAATGCCTGTGAATATGACACGTGTTCCTGTTTCTAGAACATACGTGTACATGATGAGCACATCTCCCCTACTCCACCATCACAGGTGCTTGCTCTACTTGGAACTGTTATATGTGGTTGCGTTTTCCGTATGATGTCTAGTTTGTATTGCTTCTGATTATGTTGAATTGCATCTGCGTAGCTTACAACTTATACCTGCAACGATCACTTACCCATAAGACACATTTAACTTGGGACTGTGATGTAGGTTGCATCTTGCATTGTCTTCTAGCTTGTACTGCTTCTAATTTCTTGAAATGGCACTTACGACGAGACACTTTTTACCTGATAGAGTGATATTGGTTGCATGTTCATATGGTGCCTAGCTTTCATTTCTTCTAATTTTGTTGAAATGCCTTCCGCTTACTGTTTTTTCATACATATTCCATCCTCCTATCGTACGTGTGAATATGAAACGCTGTCTTTTTTTGTATATATTCCATCCTCCTATCCTGCGCTTGCCTTACATCAAAGTAGTGTTCGTCTGTATCATGCATCAACCAGTTATGCAGAGCTAATTTTATTCATCTTCTTGTGGTTTTGACTTCATAAGGCAATATCAGAAAATAGGAAGGAAAAGAGTAAGTTAGGGGATGTTGGTGGTCCTCCGCACCGACGCAAACAGAGACTCTCTAGATTTGCCACTGCTACTGCTAATGAAGTTGAAGTCCCAAGTCTACATGATGAGTTCATCTCCCGTACTCCACCATCGCAGGTGCTTGCTCTAAGTTGACAGTGTGATAATTGGTTTCATGTTGCATATGTTGTCTAGCCTGTATTTCTTCTATTTTGATTAAATTGCACCTGCTGAGTTTATACGTTATACATGTGCATATGACATGGCTTTCTGTGTCTAGAATACACTGCATCTATCTATCATACCATGTTCTTACATCAAAGTACTGCTGTTGTGTATCCCGCATCAGTCACTCATGATTGGACGCTTTTAACATGGCAGTTTGATAGTGGTTGCATCTTGCATTGATTTCTACGTTGTACTGCTTCTAATTTTTCGAATTGCCACTTATGACAAGACACTTTTAACTTGGCAGAGTAATATTGGTTGCATCTTTCATATGGTGTCTAGCTTGCATTACTTCTATTTTCTTGAAAATCCTTCTGCTTAGTTTACACATCGTAGCTGTGAATATGTCATGTCGTCCTGTTTTTCTTACATATTCCATCCTCATACGGTTGTCTTACATCAAAGTATTGCTTGTCTGTATCATGCATCAATGAGTTCTGAAGAGCGATTTTATTCTTTTGTGTTGTGGGTACGGCTTGACATGGCAAAGTCAAAAAAGAGCAAGGAAAATAATATAGTAGGGAGTGGTGTTACTCGTCGGGTGAAACGGAAAAGGATCTGCCGTCGAGATTCTGCTGGTACTTATAGTGCAGTAGAAGGTCCAAGTCCACCGGCTAAATCTACAAACACAGTATCACCTGCTCCACCAGCTGCAGCATCCGCTTCAACTGTACCAGCATCTCAACGAGTTACTCGTTCGTTTGCTCCGGAACTGGCCAGTTCCCAAGCTGCCTTCACACCTAACACTACTTCCGAAGCACTGCTGACACAACAGGACTTGGCAAGATCAGATGAACCTCATGAGCATCAACACCAAGACGGTACCTGACCGAGTCAAGTTGCAGTTGCATGCTCCTTTATATGTACTCTCACAGTTTGATGTACACTAACACTTTCCATATTCGTTGTTGAACTAGCACCACGGCGCAAGCGGAAACAGACATCAGGGATAATGCTTGACAGATTAACAAAATCTAAAGGAGGAAGAATGGAGATCCATTTTGAGGCAGGTTTAAAAAGGCCACGTGATGCTACAGAGTCAGCCAAGTTAGTATCAGAGGCAGCCGTTGCCGTTAGGTGTCATGCACGTATCCTCCCAACGTGGATCCAGTACAGGAATGAGAAAGACAATACCCAGTTTAACACCTTCCTTGACCATTTATCCGTAAGTAATGTTATTCATCGCAATTAGTAATATTGTCTTGCTCTGTCCCATACTTTCTAGCTTCCTCCTAATAAGACTCACATTCTTTTTTCAACAGATGAGGTTCAAGTTGGATCCGAAAGATGATGCAACTAAACAAGCATGCACTCATGTTTTTCAGTCTGCTCTGCGACAGTATCGGTACCACCTTAGAAAATCTCACTTTGAAGGCAAGGCTAACAATGAAATCGCCCAAACATCTCCAGTGGAATATATTACAGATGAAGACTGGACAACCCTCGTTAAACACTGGTCTGATCCAAAGTATCAGGTAGGCTATATATATTTGATCAGACCACATATTGAACTTGTATTTATGTATGTGCCTTACAAGTGTATCTTCTTCTAGGCTAACTGTTTGAAGAACAAAACCAACCGTTCTAAAGTGAAATTCCAACAGACAACAGGATCTCGTAGCTATATTGCACACTGTGAGGCTCTTGTAAATAGCTGCTACTTCCTTCTTTTTTTGTCCCATATTATCGTATCTATATTGACTTGTTCCAAATACAGAGGAAAGCCCGTGCAGACCAAAAAGAACCTGAACTGAATGCTGCGCAAATCTTCAAGGATTGCCACACCAGCAAGATGAAGGGCATGAGCACACCAGTTCAAGCCGCTGTTGTAAGTCCTTACTCCTGATGCCTTTGAACTGATTGGTACTGTGATGTGTTCATTTAACTACTTGGTTTGCAGCAAATGTCAGTTACTCTGTTCACTTTTATACACAGTTGTCTTAACGTATCATTATACCTTACATGGTTTAAAAGAGATGAAGGATATTCTTTTGGTCTTGATCTATAAGCTAGTTTTTATGTTCACGTGCGCACATAATGATAAAATAGCTTGTTTGTTTTATATATGTTTTCCCATGATATGAATGATGTCATACTATGTTCATCCTACTTTAGAACATGTCTCTTTATCCTTAGATGTCAACGAATGTGAGGAAATAGACAATACAGTAGGCATGCTACATGGATTCCAAAAGTGATTTTATTATGTAGTTGGCACTACAATACATGCTAATGTATTACAGTAGTTCACCAAAATAAGTTATGTATAAATGTGTACCCTACTTTGTTTGTTTTTGTCTCATTAGTAACTTATCTGGTACACTTTCAGGAAGCTATGGAACAAATTATTGAACAGCCACAACCACCTGAAGGTGACGAGGCTACCACAGGCACAATGTCACCTCTTGCTGCAGTGCGTCAGTATCTCTCCACTAACAATGCAAAAAGCACCTTCCTGCGTAATTCTGGGTTGGTTGTCAAGGTAACCTCATCCAAATCGCCTACTGAACAAAATCTTCCTGCTAGACAGAGTGATATATATGTGCTCCAGACACAAGTCCAATCCCTAATGGACGTCGTTTCGAAAACAAGAATAGTGGTTGACAAATGTCGTCAAGATATGAATGGGTTTGAAACCAAACTATCAGACATTCATTGCATTGTTCAAGAGCAATGGCGGAAAAAGGTGAAGACCGTGCTGCTCCATCAGATTCTACAGCCTAAAACATTAGCACTCAGGTCAAATGATCTGTGCTTCTATGCATCTGATGGTGCTTTTATCTGGAAGGACTGTAAACTTTATGCCAAGAGGCCTTTTGCTGTATGTTGGAATTTATTTTGTTGTGATACAGCATTTATGATGCTGCCATAGGTTGCAGTAATTATGACGCTATTTTTGTATAGTGTAGGTTTATCTTAGTAATGTATTCGGCCGAAAGCTTCGTAGGACCCCAACATGCCAACATTCGTCAGGCCCGTTCCAATTGGGCTAAAAACGATTAGGGGCTGAAATCGGCATGTAGCCCACTAAAAATATTAGGGCCTAAATCAGCAAAAGCTTTCATATTTTTCTGGTAGACCTGTGCCCATAGTGGGCCTTTAACAGGCCTAAATATAATTTGGGCCCTCAGTAAAATAGGACATTTACAGGTGTAAATATCTGGAACCCATAAAACACATGGGCCTTTAATAGACCGAAAGTGAGATTGGGCCCTGATTGTGCCAAATAACCCACTGGTCTTAGCAGGCCGAAATGGTGGCCCATTTACGATGCGGATCTTTGACAGGCCGAAATTCGGATGGGTCGTAAACGTGCCGACCTAATACACGGGCCTTTAACAGGCCGGAACTTCGGTCGGGCTAGATTATCGTCATTTTCATTTGGGCCGTTAATGGGTCCGATATGACGTTGGGCCACATATGGCCCATGGTTTTCGTCCGGTGTTAACAGGCCGAAAGTGGCCCAAATCTATAGTGGGCCTCTAACAGGCCGAATGTCAGACATGGCCGAATATGACCCAAATCCTTCACGGTCGTTTATGGGCCGAATGTTTTGATGGCCTGTAAATGGGCCCAAATGAAGCAGGACCTTTAACAGGCCGGAAATACACTGTGCCATAATTCGGCCCAAATACTTAGCGGACTGTTAACGGGCCAGAAGTGACCATGGGCCGCGATGATGACAAGTTTAGGACAGGCCGTTGACGGGCCGATTTGACACTAGTCGTACGGGCCTTAACAGAGAATGTTGGGCCTTTAGCTGGGTTGGCCCATTATGGTCTGCAAAATCTTGTGGGCCTTTAGCTGGGTGGGCCCAATGCGGTCTGCTAAATCTTGTAGGCCTTTAGCTGGGCCGGTCCATTATTGTCTACAAAATCTTGTGGGCCTTTAGCTGGGCCGGCCCATTAATACGTCCATTTTGCATCATACTTTTATATCGATATTTATTGCATTATGGGTTGTTATTACACATTATGTCACAATACTTATGGCTATTCTCTCTTATTTTACAAGGTTTATCATGAAGAGGGAGAATGTCGACAGCTGGAATTTCGGGATGGAAAAGGAGCAAATATTGGAAACCTATTCTGCACAGCTCCAAAAGTCCTGAAACTCCACGAAAGTCATTTTTGGAATTAATAAGAATTATTGAGCAAAGAAAGTACCAGAGAGGGCCCACACCCTGGCCACGAGGGTGGGGTCGCGCCCACCCCTACTGGGCGCCCCCCTGTCTTGTGGGCCCCCTGGTGGCCCTCCTGTGCCCACCTTCTGCTATATGAAGTCTCTTACCCTGAAAAAAAATCATAAGCAAGCTTTCGGGATGAAACTCCGCTGCCACGAGGCAGAACCTTGGCAGAACCAATCTAGGGCTCCGGTGGAGATGTTCTGTCGGGGAAACTTCCCTCCAGGAGAGGGAAATCATCACCATCGTCATCACCAACGATCCTCTCATCGGGAGGGGGTCAATCTCCATCAACATCTTCACCAGCACCATCTCCTCTCAAAACCCAAGTTCATCTCTTGTATCCAATCTTGTATCAAAACCACAAATTGGTAACTGTGGGTTGCTAGTAGTGTTGATTACTCCTTGTAGTTGATGCTAATTGGTTTATTTAGTGGAAGATCATATGTTCAGATCCTTAATGCATATTAATACTCCTCTGATCATGAACATGAATATGCTTTGTGAGTAGTTACGTTTGTTCCTGAGGACATGGGTGAAGTCTTGCTATTAGTAGTCATGTGAATTTGGTATTCGTTCGATATTTTGATGAGATGTATGTTGTCTCTCCTCTAGTGGTGTTATGTGAACGTCGACTACATGACACTTCACCATTATTTTGGCCTAGAGGAAGGCATTGGGAAGTAATAAGTAGATGATGGGTTGCTAGAGTGACAGAATCTTAAACCCTAGTTTATGCGTTGCTTCATAAGGGGCTGATTTGGATCCACTAGTTCCATGCTATGTTTAGGTTTACCTTAATATTTTTTTGTAGTTGCGGATGCTTGCAATAGGGGTTAATCATGTCGGGGGTTGGGTGCGACATATGCCAAAGGATGGCTTATCATGGTGGGAGCGAGTAGAATGTCACCGGTGCCTGGAAGCGGGATGAGGCGTAGACACGAACGCCGACGCACTTTACCCAGGTTCGGAGCTCTCCTAGGAGATAACACCCCTAGTCCTGCTCTGCGGGGTCTCCACATGATCACTAAGGCACTAGTGAGTACAATGGTGCTCCTCGAGGTGTATGCTAGAGGTGGGAGGAGGCAGGGCTAGCTCTCTTCTTCCTCTAGGTATGAGTCTGGTTCTAGCAGGTTGGGAACCCTTTGCATGGGTGCCCTGGGGGTTTATATAGGCCTACCCCCTAGGGGTACAATGGTAACTTGGCTGGGTGTAGGACCCGACAGTCAGTGTCTCTGGTCGCAGGCTTCTCCACCGGCAGCTGGGGCCCGCCGCCTGGCAGCCCCACCGACTGGTCTGGTATAGAGCCGATAGGCCACCTCCGCCGCTGGCGGGTCTGGTTGGCGGCCGATCACTGTAGCCATGATGCTAATGACGCAGGCTTGGTCAGGGGAGTGTGGCTACAGTCCCGCTGCCTGGTGGGAGATCATTGTAGCCACACCACGCCTTGTCTCATTAATGGTGCACGGACCCCGAGGGAGGAACAGGCCGCCTGCTGGAAGCCGGCCTTCCTTAGGTCCGGCTGGTCTGGCTCCCGATGTCTTCCAGGCTCTCACTGCCTGGTAGGGCCTGCCGCCTACAGGCCATACCGACAGGCCATCATGGTAACAGGGCTCCGCCTATAAGGAATGACGTCAAGGGAGAAGTGGCAACAAAGCCGCGTCGTGTGTAGATCTCCGCCTGTACATGGCACTGTGGCCACGCCAAGCCCGGGATTCGGGGGTGAGGGACTACACTGTAGCCTCACCCTGTCTTGTCCTCTTGATGAGGGGCGCAGACTCTTAGGGCGCAACGTGATGCTACAGAGTCAGCCAAGGTAGTATCAGAGGCAGCCGTTGCCGTTAGGTGTCATGCACGTATCCTCACAATGTGGATCTAGTTCAGGAATGAGAAAGACAATACCAAGTTTAACACCTTCCTTGAGCATTTATCGATAAGTAATGTTATCCATCGCAATTAGTAATATTGTCTTGCTCTGTCCCATACTTTCTAGCTTCCTCCTAATAAGACTCACATTCTTTTTTCAACAGATGAGGTTCAAGTTGGATCCGAAAGATGATGCAACTAAACAAGCATGCACTCATGTTTTTCAGTCTGCTCTGCGACAGTATCGGTACCACCTTAGAAGATCTCAATTTGAATGCAAGGCTAACAATGAAATCGTCCAAACATCTCAAGCGTAATATATTACAGATGAAGACTGGACAGCCCTCGTTAAACACGGGTCTAATCCAAAGTATCAGGTAGGCTATATATATTTGATCACACCACATATTGAACTTGTATTTATGTATGTGCCTTACAACTGTATCTTCTTCTAGGCTAACTGTTTGAGGAACAAAACCAACCATTCTAAAGTGAAATTCCAACAGACAATAGGGTCTTGTAGCTATATTGCACACTGCGAGGCTCTTGTAAATAGCTGCTACTTCCTTCTTTTTGTGAGCCATATTATCATATCTATATTGACTTGTTCCAAATACAGAGGAAAGCCCGTGCGGACCAAAAAGAACCTGAACCGAATGTTGTGCATATCTTCAAGGATTGCCACACCAGCAAGATGTAGGGCATGAGCACACCAGTTCAAGCCGCTGTTATAAGTCCTTACTCCTCCTGCCTTTGAACTGATTGGTACTGTGATGTGTTCATTTAACTACTTGGTTTGCAGCCAATGTCACTTACTCTGTTCACTTTTATACACAGTTGTCTTAACGTATCATTTCACCTTACATGGTTTAAAAGAGATGAAGGATATTCTTTTGGTCTTGATATGTAATCTAGTTGTTATGTTCACGTGCGCACACAAGGATAAAATAGCTTGTTTGTTTTATATCTGGTTGCCCATGATATGAATGATGTTATACTATGTTCGTCCTACTTTAGACCATGTCTCTTTATCCTTAGATGTCAACGAATGTGAGGAAATAGACAATACAGTAGGCATGCTACATGGACATATGTTCCAAAAGTGATTTTATTATGTAGTTGGCACTACAATACATGCTAATGTATTATAGTAGTTCACCAAAATAAGTTATGTATAAATGTGTACCCTACTTTGTTTGTTTTTGTTTCATTAGTAACTTATCTGGTACACTAATCTACAAGTTCAAACTTTCAGGAAGCTATGGAACAAATGATTGAACAGCCAGAACCACCTGAAGGTGACGAGGCTACCACAGGCACATTGTCACCTCTTGCTGCAGTGCGTCAGTATCTCTCCACTAACAGTGCAAAAAGCACCTTCCTGTGTAATTCTGGGTTGGTTGTCAAGGTAACCTCATCCAAATCGCCTACTAAACAAAATCTTCCTGCTAGACAGAGTGATATATCTGTGCTCCAGACACAAGTCCAATCCCTAATGGACGTCGTTTCAGAAACAAGAATAGTGGTTGACAAATGTCGTCAATATATGAATGGTTTTGAAACCAGACTATCAGACATTCACTTCGTTGTTCAAGAGCAATGGCAGAAAAAAGGTGAAGATCGTGCTTCTACAGCCGGAAACATTAGCACTCAGGTCAAATGATATATGCTTCTATGCATCTGATGGTGCTTTTATCTGGAAGGACTGTAAACTTTATGCCAACAGGCCTTTCGTTGTATGTTGGAATTTATTTTGTTGTGATACAACATTTATGATGCTGCCATAGGCTACAGTAATTACGACACTATTTTTGTATAGTGTAGGTTTATCTTAGTAATGTATTCGGCCGAAAGCTTCGTAGGAACCCAACATGCCAACATTTGTCAGGCCCATTCCAATTGGGCTAAAATGATTAGGGGCCGAAATCGGCATGTAGCCCACTAAAAATATCTGGGCCTAAATCAGCATAAGCATTCATATTTTTCTGGTAGACCTGTGCCCATAGTGGGCCTTTAACAGGCCTAAACATAATTTGGGCCCTCAGTGAAAATAGGCCGTTTACAGGTGTAAATATCTCGAGCCCATAAAAAACATGGGCCTTTAATAGACCGAAAGTGAGATTGGGCCCTGATTGTGCCAAATAACCCACTGGTCTTAGCAGGCCGAAATGGTGGCCCATTTACGATGCGGATCTTTGACAGGCCGAAATTCAGATGGGTCGTAAATGTGCCGACCTAATACACGGGCCTTTAACAGGCCGGAACTTCGGTCGCGCTAGATTGTCATCATTTTTATATGGGCCGTTAATGGGCCCGATATGACATTGGGCCACATATGGCCCATGGTTTTCGTCCGGCGTTAACAGGCTGAAAATGACAACAGGACGAAATTGGCCCTAATCTATAGTGAGTGAGGGAGTTCCGGACTAGGGGGTGTCCGGATAGCCGAACTATCATCATTGGCCGGACTCCAAGACTATGAATATACAAGATTGAAGACTTCGTCCCGTGTCCGGATGGGACTTTCCTTGGCGTGGAATGCAAGCTTGGCGATACGGATATGTAGATCTCCTACCATTGTAACCAACTCTATGTAACCCTAGCCCTCTCTGGTGTCTATATAAACCGGATGGCTTTAGTCCATAGGACGAACAACAATCATACCATAGGCTAGCTGATAGGGTTTAGCCTCCTTGATCTTGTGGTAGATCCACTCATGTAACACACATCATCAATATTAATCAAGCAGGACGTAGGGTTTTACCTCCATCAAGAGGGCCCGAACCTGGGTAAAACATCATGTCCCTTGTCTCTTGTTACCATCCGCCTAGACGCATAGTTCGGGACCCCCTACCCGAGATCCGCCGGTTTTGACACCGACATTGGTGCTTTCATTGAGAGTTCCTCTGTGTCGTCACCGATAGGCTCGATGGATTCTTCGATCATCAATAACGACGCAGTCCATGGTGAGACCTTCCTTCCCGGACAAATCTTCGTATTCGGCGGCTTCGCACTACGGGCCAATTCGCTTGGCCAACTGGAGCAGATCGAAAGCTACGCCCCTGGCCGTCAGGTCAGATTTGGAAGTTTAAACTTCACGGTTGACATCCGCGGTGACTTGATCCTCGATGGATTCGAGCCACAGCCGAGTGTGCCGCACTGTCACGGCGAGCATGATTTAGCTCTGCAGCCAGACAGTACCCTGGAGGCTGCACTCAAGCCCGCTTCAATCTTCAATTCGGAGCCGGTTGCGCAGATCGAGGACAGATGGCTAGACACCGCCTCGGGGGCTGCACCCTCTACGGCGATAGAGCCAAACACTGACCTTGTCCCTCATGAAGCTCGTGACTCCGAGGTGCCGGACTCCGAACCTCCCGCGCCCCCTCCGATCGAATCTGATTGGGCGCCGATCATGGAGTTCACCGCAGCGGACATCTTTCAACACTCACCTTTCGGCGACATCTTGAGTTCGCTAAAGTATCTCTCGTTATCAGGAGAGCCTTGGCCAGATTGCGGTCAGGACGGTTGGGATGCGGACGACGAAGAAATTCAAAGCCCACCCACCACCCACTTGGTAGCCACTGTCGACGATCTAACCGACATGCTAGACTATGACTCCGAAGACATCGACGGTATGGACGACGATGCCGGAGACGAGCAAAAACTAGCGCCCACCGGGCACTAGAAAGCCACCTCATCATATGACATATACATGGTGGATATCCCAAAGGATGGGAATGGCGAAGGAACAGCAGAGGATGACCCCTCCAAGAAACAGCCCAAGCGCCGGCGTCAGCGGCGCCGCTCTAAATCCCGCCACATCAAGAATGAAGATTCCGGCACCGGAGACAATAATACACCAGACACTGCCGAAGACAACCCACTCCAGCAAGATCCAGCGCACGAGGACGGAGACGCGAGCCCTCATGAGAAAGCGGCAGAAGAAGAGGTAGAGGATTATATGCCTCCCTCCGGAGACGAGGCAAGCCTCGACGATGATGAATTCGTCATGCCTGAGGATCCCGTCGAACAAGAGCATTTTAAACGCAGGCTTATGGCCACGGCGAACAGCCTCAAGAAAAAGCAGCAACAACTTAGAGCCAATCAAGATCTGCTAGCCGACAGATGGACTGAAGTCCTCGCGGCCGAAGAGCATGAGCTCGAACGCCCCTCCAAAAGCTACCCTAAACGCAAGCTGCTCCCCCGATTAGAGGAGGAGGCGTATGAACCCGCATCACCAGGAGACAATACGGCTGACCAACCACCCCGTGGTCGCGACAGAGAGGCCTCTAGGCCTTCACTAGACCCGTACCCCGGCATCGCTCGAAAGCACAAGGCCACAGGGGAACGCTCCAGACTTGCGAGATATATTGGAGGATAGGGCAAGACAATCAAGATCGATCTATGGATCACGTGGGCGCCCCATGGTACGTGACGACAACCGTCGCGCCGGACACAGTAAGTCCGGCCGGGCCGAACAAAACAGACAAAGCTCTTTTGAGCTCCGTCGTGATATCGCCCAGTACAGAGGCGCCGCACACCCACTATGCTTCACAGATGAAGTAATGGTTCATCAAATCCCCGAAGGGTTTAAACCCGTGAATATTGAATCTTACGATGGCACAACAGACCCCGCGGTTTGGATCGAAGACTATCTCCTTCACATCCTCATGGCCCGCGGTGACGATCTTCACACCGTCAAATATCTCCCCCTCAAGCTTAAAGGACCAGCTCGGCATTGGCTTAACAGCTTGCCAGCAGAGTCAATTGGGAGTTGGGAAGACCTGGAAGCCGCATTCCTCGATAACTTCCAAGGCACGTATGTGCGACCACCAGACACTGATGACCTAAGCCACATAATTCAGCAGCCAGACGAATCGGCCAGACAATTCTGGACACGATTCTTAACCAAGAAAAACCAAATCGTCGACTGTCCGGATGCGGAGGCCCTCGCGGCCTTCAAGCATAATATCTGCGACGAGTGGCTTGCCCGGCACCTGGGACACAGGAAAAGCCAAAATCCATGGCAGCCGTCAGATCACTCATGACCCGCTTCTGCGCGGGTGAGGACAGCTGGCTAGCATGCAGCAACAACCTTAGCAAAAATTCTGGCAGTCCGATATCAAGGACCGTAATGGCAGGTCGCGTCGTAACAAAAACAAACGCCACATTAATGGAGACAATAGTGAGGATACGACAGTCAATGCCGGATTCAGAGGCTCTAAACCCGGTCAGCGGAAAAAGCCATTCAAAAGAACTACTCCGGGTCCGTCCAATTTGGACCGAATACTCGACCGCTTGTGCCAGATACACGGCACACCCGAAAAGCCAGCTAACCACACCAACAGGGACTGTTGGGTATTCAAGCAGGCAGGCAAGTTAATTGCCGAAAACAATGACAAGGGGCTGCATAGCGATGACGAGGAAGAGACCCGACTGCCAAACAATAGAGGACAGAAGGTTTCCCCCCACAGGTGCGGACGGTGAACATGATATACGCAACACACATACCCAAAAGGGAGCGGAAGCGTGCACTCAGGGATGTATACGCGATGGAGCCAGTTGCCCCGAAGTTCAATCCATGGTCCTCCTGCCCGATCACTTTTGACCGAAGGGACCACCCCACCAGCATCCGCCATGGAGGATTCGCCGCATTGGTCTTAGACCCAATCGTCGATGGATTTCACCTCACCAGAGTCCTAATGGACGGCGGCAGCAGCCTGAACCTGCTTTATCAGGATACAGTGCGCAAAATGGGCATAGACCCCTCAAGGATTAAACCTACCAAGACGACCTTTAAAGGCGTCATACCAGGTGTAGAAGCCAATTGTACAGGCTCAGTTACACTGGAAGTGGTCTTCGGATCCCCGGATAACTTCCGAAGTGAGGAGTTAATCTTCGACATAGTTCTGTTCTGCAGCGGCTATCATGCCCTGCTCGGACGCGCATTTGCAAAGTTCAACACGATGCCGCACTACGCATACCTCAAGCTCAAGATGCCAGGCCCTCGAGGAGTCATCACGGTCAACGGAAACACTGAACGTTCTCTCCGCACGGAGGAACATACAGCGGCTCTCGCGGCAGAAGTACAATGCAGCCTCTTAAGGCAATTCTCGAGTCCGGCCGTTAAGCGGCCGGACACAGCTAAGCGCGCCCGGAGTAACCTACAACAAGACCACCTGGCACGTTCCGAGCACGCGTAGCAGTGCGGCCCCAACCCCAGCCCCTGTAAAACATCAAGACAGGTCCTTCACGTACACCATTACGCTTTGAAGATACCATGGGCATGGGGAGAGGGGCGCGACCACGATAGGCCCAGACTGCGGCTCAACCACACCAGGGGCTCTCAAGTGTGTCATTCTTTTTTTATTTTTTATTTTTACCCACAGGACTCCGTTCGTTAGAGGCCCTGTCCGGCAGTAGACCTGCCGAACTCACGATGCAACAGCCAGGGAAGAAGAAAGGCTACAACGAATATCCAGGTGGTCTCCACTACGAGCATTAAATCTGTTTTATGCACAATTCTGCAGCCTACCCCTGGAGGGGGACATGTTTAACAGTCCCATCCTTTGCTTATCGCACCATTTGTATCATTCTGCACTTACAACAGTTTTTCTTGAATAAGTAATGTAGCACCTTTTTGCTTCCAATTGCATTTCTCTTTTATACATATGTTCATTTGTGACATGTCGCATCCGTACGTTTTGGTACAGCTAAATACACCAGGGGCTTATGTTTCCCGCATCATGGTGTGATAAGTCCGAACACTTTCACAAGTGCGGCACCCCGAACTTATAGCATTATATGCATCGGCTCCTAATCATGTCTTGGGTCAATAGTTGGGTTTGCCCGGCTCCCATGTTTTGGTACCTTACATTCCGTTGTATCGGCTAAGGTAGCACTGGGAGAACCACAGCGATTGCGCCCCGGTTGAGCTGGGCGAGTGCCTCAGTGAGAAAGCTAAAACTGACCGTCATGATGAGGCGAGAGCTGGTCGCTGTTCGAGAGGTTTTTTGCGAGTCCTTAAAGACTTATGCTGCTTAGAGCGAGGAGCCGACTTTGCCCGGCCCAGGCATGGATAACGCCCCAAATTCAGCCTTCCGAAGACTAGGGGCTTCGCCGGAAATTTAAAATTATAGAATTCTATGGCTAAGTGAGAGTGTTCAAGCATTATAAGTCTAGTTGCCTTGTTCATTGTGTTGAGCGCCTCCCTAGATGGACCCAAATATGGGAACAAGAGTGCTCAAATTTATCCCGAACACCCCAGCACTCGTGGCATGGGGGCTGAAGCCGACGACTTGCCATCTCTCAGATTTGATAAACAGTCGCACAGAAGGTAATATTTTAAATTAAAATGCATTGCTTAGCGCAAATGAACAAAGTTTTCAGCGCACAGGATAACAAAATGCGAGTCTACTCAAATATTACATCTTTGGAGAACTCACCCGCAATAGTGCGGGCGCCCTTCAGCACACTCTTATAATACATCTCGGGTGTGCGATGCTCCTTGCCCTACGGAGGCGGGTCCGTCACAAGCTTCTGGGCATCCAACTTGCCCAGTGCACCTTTGCGCGGGCAAGGGCCCGACGGGCACCTTCAATACAGGCGGAGTGCTTGATGACTTCAACCCACGGGCACGCATCCACCAGCCGCCGCACCAGGCCGAAGTAGCTCCCAGGCATGGCCTCCTTAGGCCACAGCCGAACTATGAGGCCCTTCATGGCCTGTTCGGCCGCCTTGTGGAGCTCGACCAGCTGCTTCAGCTGGTCGCTAAGGGGCACCGGATATCCGGCCTCAGCATACTGAGACCAGAAGACCTTCTTCATCGAGCTCCCCTCCTCGTCCCGGTAGAACGCGGCAGCATCGGACACGCTGCAAGGAAGATCTGCGAACGCTCCTGGAGAGCTCCAAATTCGGGTAAGCAACAGGTAATTAACACTCACATGCTTACTTTGCATGAAAAATGCCTTACCCGCTGCTATTTTCTTCAACGCCTCGATTTCCTGGAGGGCCTTGTAGGCTTCGGCCTTAGCGGCTTTGGCACTCTCAAGAGCCGTTGCAAGCTCAGACTCTCGAGTCTTCAAGTCACGCTCCAGGCTCTCATGTTTTTTCACGAGATCCTGGAGCTCTTGCTGTACCTCCGCCACCCACGCCTCCTACTTCTCTCGCTCGGTGCGCTCCGCGGCCGCATTGCGTTCGGCCGTGGCCACCGCCTCTTTTAGGGTTGCCACCTCGTTAGTGGCCCCTGCAATACCAATGTTATCCTTGTCATTCTTTTTGCAACCAAAATCCTTTTCTGTAAGGTACAATTTTAATAAGGTGTTACTCACCTTCCTTGTCCTCGAGCTGCTTCTTGGCACGTCCGAGCTCGTTCTTGGACCGCTCGAGGCTTTCCTTCAAAGTATTGACCTCCGCAGTCAGTGCGGCAGAGGTCAGCAGCGCAGCCTGCAATCCCATATTGACATATTTTTCATGACTCCTGCGTATATCTTCTTAGATCCTTAGTACGGCTTTTCTTTGCGAACATCGAACCGAGCATCAGGGGCTACTGTCTATGCGGTACTATTTTACATATATCAAAATTCTTACCTCAAAGCCTGTTAGAAGGCTGCTGCAGGCTTCGGTCAGCCCGCTCTTGGCGAGCTGCACCTTCTGAATCACCGCACTCATAACAGTGCGGTGTTCCTCTTTAATGGAGGCGCCATTAAGCACCTCCAGCAAGCTATCCGGCGCCTCCGGTTGGACGGAGGTTGCCGGCGTCACGGTCTTGCCCTTCTTACGAAGGGGCCGCCCACCGGACTCCGGAGCCACTATGGGATCCAGAGCCGAGTCCGGTGCAAAGTCCGGGAGGTTGTCCTGCGACACCTCCGGGGCCTCCTCCTCCTGGCGGGTCCCTTCCCGGGATCCCACCTCGGCATCGTCCGTGTCACGGGGGGTGGAGGCGGTCAGAAGAGAATCCATATCCGACGCACCTAAGGACCCGCTCGACGAAGCGGGAAGATCGTCCTTGGGCGGACTGCAGGGTTGTATGCGACATTAGAAAGACATTGTGTGGCAAAAAATAAAAACCATGAAGTTATTCGGGAGTCCGGATACTCACGATCTCGCCAGGGGCTTGGCCCTTGGAGGCCAGTCCTCGTCGTCATCACTGGCGTTGGCAGAGCAGTCCGGGGGAAGAATTTTTCCCTTCTTGGACCCTTCGGCCTCCCTCGTTGGGGAGGCCTTCCTTTTCTTCTCTCCCCCCTCTGGGGGAGAGGCTTTCTTCTTCTCCTCCTCACCTTGGTGAGAGGAGTCGGCCTCGGAGTCGTCATCCGATAGCACCTGAAAACGGGAACTCTTCCGAGTCCTCGTGGCCTTCTTCTTGGCCTTCTTCTCCGGCACCACGTGGGGTGCCGGAGCCAGCAGCCCCGTTAGGCGGGCGTCCACTGGGTCCTCTGGCAACGGGGCCGGACAGATAGTCTGTTCGGCCTTCGCCAGCCAGTCCTGTCAAAGGTAAAGGGAGTTTAGATCTCGCATAGAGTCAAACTATGGAAAATGAGCATTCCGTAAAGGACAAAATCACTTACCTCGTCAGCCGGACGCTGCGAGCTGAATCCGCGATCTTCGGTAGCGGATGCGGGAGCCTCGGCGCCCTTGAACAGCACCTTCCAGACATCTTCGTACGTAGTGTCGAAGAGCCCGCTCAGAGTCTGGTGCTGCGCCGGATCGAACTCCCACATGTTGAAACCCCGTCGTTGGCACGGGAGAATCCGGCGGATGAGCATGACCTGGACTACGTTGACAAGCTTGAGCTTCTTGTCCACCAGCTTTTGGATACAGGCTTGGAGTCCGGTCAGCTCCTCCGAATCACCCCAGATCCGGCCACTCTCTTTCCAGGAGGTGAGCCATGTAGGGATGCCGGATCTGAATTCGGGGGCCGCTGCCCATTCAGGGTCACGCGGCTCGGTGATGTAGAGCCACCCCGATTGCCACCCCTTAATGGTTTCCACGAAAGTGCCCTCCAGCCAAGTAACGTGGGACATCCTGCCCACCATGGCGCCTCCGCACTCCGCTTGGCTGCCCTTCACAACCTTCGGCTTGACGCTGAAGGTCTTGAGCCACAAACCGAAGTGGGGCTGGATGCAAAGGAAGGCCTCGCACACGACGATAAACGCTGAGATGTTGAGGATGAAATTCGGGGCCAGATCATGGAAATCCAGGCCGTAGTAGAACATGAGCCCCCGGACAAAGGGATGAAGTGGGAAGCCCAGTCTGCGGAGGAAATGGGGAAGAAATACTACCCTCTCATGGGGCCTGGGGTGGGGATGAGCTCTCCCTCGTCGGGGAGCCGGTGCGCGATGTTGCTAGACAAATATCTGGCGTTGCACAGCTTTTGGATCTGCCCCTCCGTGACGGAGGAGGCCATCCACTTGCCTCCCACTACGGACATAGTTGGAGAAGGTTGAGGTGAGAAGTGCGGACTTAGGCGGTGGATCTCGAGTTCGCGGAGTTGGATAAGCCAAGGAGGAAGAAGGCGCAGGTAAAAGGGTTGGATCTTTATCCCCTTATATGGGCGGACACAAACATGCGTCCCCACCGGCCTGATATAACTCGCTTATCCCCCAAGCGCCGCAATCAATGGCGCGGTTGGGTTACCCACGTCCGTATTGATGGGAATCCCGGAATAAGGGGAACACAATCTCTGCTTTGACAAGACGTGCCAAGGAAACTGCTTCGCTAAACGCGCTGAGGTGGTACAATAAAAACAATTCGAGTAAAGGCTTGGTAGTGGTGTGACGTCACGCCACAAAACACGTCAGCAGATTGAACTGGTGTAATATTATTCTCTCTACGGTGGTACGTGGAATTTATTTTTGAAGAGCCAGACACTATCCTGGTGTTCACAATATTCTATAAATTATTTGGAGGAAGAACCCGCCCTGCAATGCCGAAGACAACAAGCGCGCCGGACTCGTCGTCATTGAAGCCTGGTTCAGGGGCTACTGAGGGAGTTCCAGACTAGGGGGTATCCGGATAGCCGAACTATCATCATCGGCCGGACTCCAAGACTATGAAGATACAAGATTGAAGACTTCATCCCGTGTCCAGATGGGACTTTCCTTGGTGTGGAAGGCAAGCTTGGCGATACGGATATGTAGATCTCCTATCATTGTAACCGACTCTGTGTAACCCTAGCCCTCTCCGGTGTCTATATAAACCGGATGGCTTTAGTCCATAGGACGAACAACAATCATACCATAGGCTAGCTTCTAGGGTTTAGCCTCCTTGATCTCGTGGTAGATCCACCCTTGTAACACACATCATCAATATTAATCAAGCAGGACGTAGGGTTTTACCTCCATCAAGAGGGCCCGAACCTGGGTAAAACATCGTGTCCCTTGTCTCCTATTACCAGCCGCCTAGATGCACAGTTCGGGACCCCCTACCCAAGATCCGCCGGTTTTGACACCGACAGTGGGCCTCTAATAGGCCGACTGTCAGACATGGCCGAATATGACCCAAATCCTTCACGGTTGTTTATGGGCCGAAAGTTTTGATGGCCTGTAAATGGGCCCAAATGAAGCAGGACCTTTAACAGGCCGGAAATACAACGTGCCGTAATTCGTCCCAAATACTTAGCGGATTGTTAACGGGCCAGAAGTGACCATGGGCCGCGATGATGACAAGTTTAGGACAGGCTGTTGACGGGCCGATTTGACACTAGTCGTACGGGCCTTAACAGAGAATGTTGGGCCTTTAGCTGGGCCGGCCCATTATGGTCTGCAAAATCTTGTGGGCCTTTAGCTGGGCGGGCCCATTGTGGTCTGCTAAATCTTGTGGGCCTTTAGCGGGGCCGGTCCATTATGGTCTGCAAAATCTTGTGGGCCTTTAGCTGGGCCGGCCCATTGATACGTCCATTTTGCATCATGCTTTTATATCGATATTTATTGCATTATGGGTTGTTATTACACGTTATGTCACAATACTTATTGCTATTCTCTCTTATTTTACAAGGTTTATCATGAATAGGGAGAATGCCGACAGCTGGAATTCTGGGCTGGAAAAGGAGCAAATATTGGAAACCTATTCTGCACAGCTCCAAAAGTCCTGAAACTCCATGAAAGTCAATTTTGGAATTAATAAGAATTAATAAGAATTCTCGTGGGCCCACTAGTGGCCCTCCGGTGCCCATCTTCTACTATATGAAGTCTCTTACCCTGAAAAAAAATCATAAGCAAGCTTTCAGGATGAAACTCCGCTGCCACGAGGCGGAACCTTGGCGGAACCAATCTAGGGCTCCGGTGGAGCTGTTCTGCCGGGGAAACTTCCCTCCGGGAGAGGGAAATCATCACCATCCTTATCACCAACGATCCTCTCATCGGGAGGGGGTCAATCTCCATCAACATCTTCACCAGCACCATCTCCTCTCAAAACCCTAGTTCATCTCTTGTATCCAATCTTGTATCAAAACCACAAATTGGTACCTGTGGGTTGCTAGTAGTGTTGATTACTCCTTGTAGTTGATGCTAATTGGTTTATTTAGTGGAAGATCATATGTTCAGATCCTTAATGCATATTAATACTCCTCTGATCATGAACATGAATATGCTTTGTGAGTAGTTACGTTTGTTCCTGAGGACATGGGTGAAGTCTTGCTATTAGTAGTCATGTGAATTTGGTATTCGTTCGATACTTTGATGAGATGTATGTTGTCTCTCCTCTAGTGGTGTTATGTGAACGTCGACTACATGACACTTCACCATTATTTGGGCCTAGAGGAAGGCATTGGGAAGTAATAAGTAGATGATGGGTTGCTAGAGTGACAGAAGCTTAAACCCTAGTTTATGCGTTGCTTCGTAAGGGGCTGATTTGGATCCACTAGTTTCATGCTATGGTTAGGTTTACCTTAATACTTCTTTTGTAGTTGCGGATGCTTGCTATAGGGGTTAATGATGTCAGGGGTTGGGTGCGACATATGCCAAAGGATGGCTTATCATGGTGGGAGCGAGTAGAACGTCACCGGTGCGTGGAAAAGGGATGAGGCATAGACACGAACGCCGGCGCACTTTACCCAGGTTCGGGGCTCTCCTAGGAGATAACACCCCTAGTCTTGCTCTGCGGGGTCTCCGCATGATCACTAAGGCACTAGTGAGTACAATGGTGCTCCTCGAGCTGTATGCTAGAGGTGGGAGGAGGCAGGGCTAGCTCTCTTCTTCCTCTAGGTATGAGTCTAGCTCTAGCAGATTGGGAATCTTTTGCATGGGTGCCCTGGGGGGTTTATATAGTCCTACCCCCTAGGGGTACAATGGTAACTTGGCCGGGTGTAGGACCCGACTGTCAGTGTCTCTGGTCGCCCGCTTCTCTGCCGGCAGCTGGGGCCCACCGACTGGTCTGGTACAGAGCCGACAGGCTGCCTCGACCGCTGGCGGGTCTGGTTGGCGGCCGATCACTGTAGCCATGATGCTAATGATGTAGGCTTGGTTAGGGGAGTGTGGCTACAGTCCCGCCGCCTGGTGGGAGATCACTGTAGCCACACCACACCTTATCTGGTTAATGGTGCACGGGCCCCGAGGGAGGAACGGGCCGCCTGCTGGAAGCTGGCCTCCCTTAGGTCCGGCTGGTCTGGCTCCCGCCGTATTCCGGGCTCTCACTGCCTGGTAGGGCCTGCCGCCTGCAAGCTGTACCGACAGGCCGTCGTGGGAACATGGCTCCTCCTATCATGAATGAGGTCAAGGGAGAAGTGGCAACAGTGTCGCGTCGTGCGTAGATCTCCGCCTATACAGGGCACTGTGGCCACGCCAAGCCCGGGATTCGGGGGTGAGGGACTACACTGTAGCCTCACCCTGTCTTGTCCTCTTGATGAGGGGCGCAGACTCTTAGGGCGCAACGTGATGCTACAGAGTCAGCCAAGGTAGTATCAGAGGCAGCCGTTGCCGTTAGGTGTCATGCACGTATCCTCACAACGTGGATCTAGTTCAGGAATGAGAAAGACAATACCAAGTTTAACACCTTCCTTGAGCATTTATCTGTAAGTAATGTTATCCATCGCAATTAGTAATATTGTCTTGCTCTGTCCCATACTTTCTAGCTTCCTCCTAATAAGACTCACATTCTTTTTTCAACAGATGAGGTTCAAGTTGGATCCGAAAGATGATGCAACTAAACAAGCATGCACTCATGTTTTTCAGTCTGCTCTGTGACAGTATCGGTACCACCTTAGAAGATCTCAATTTGAATGCAAGGCTAACAATGAAATCGTCCAAACATCTCAAGCGTAATATATTACAGATGAAGACTGGACAGCCCTCGTTAAACACGGGTCTAATCCAAAGTATCAGGTAGGCTATATATATTTGATCAGACCACATATTGAACTTGTATTTATGTATGTGCCTTACAACTGTATCTTCTTCTAGGCTAACTGTTTGAGGAACAAAACCAACCATTCTAAAGTGAAATTCCAACAGACAACAGGATCTCGTAGCTATATTGCACACTACGAGGCTCTTGTAAATAGCTGCTACTTCCTTCTTTTTGTGTGCCATATTATCATATCTATATTGACTTGTTCCAAATACAGAGGAAAGCCCGTGCAGACCAAAAAGAACCTGAACAGAATGTTGTGCAAATCTTCAAGGATTGCCACACCAGCAAGATGAAGGGCATGAGCACACCAGTTCAAGCCACTGTTATAAGTCCTTACTCCTCCTGCCTTTGAACTGATTGGTACTGTGATGTGTTCATTTAACTACTTGGTTTGCAGCCAATGTCAATTACTCTGTTCACCTTTATACACAGTTGTATTAACGTATCATTTCACCTTACATGGTTTAAAAGAGATGAAGGATATTCTTTTGGTCTTGATCTGTAATCTAGTTGTTATGTTCACGTGCGCACACAATGATAAAATAGCTTGTTTGTTTTATATCTGTTTGCCCATGATATGAATGATGCCATACTATGTTCGTCCTACTTTAGACCATGTCTCTTTATCCTTAGATGTCAACGAATGTGAGGAAATAGACAATACAGTAGGCATGCTACATGGGCATATGTTCCAAAAGTGATTTTATTATGTAGTTGGCACTACAATACAGGCTAATGTATTATAGTAGTTCACCAAAATAAGTTATGTATAAACGTGTACCCTACTTTGTTTGTTTTTGTTTCATTAGTAACTTATCTGGTACACTAATCTACAAGTTCGAACTTTCAGGAAGCTATGGAACAAATTATTGAACAACCAGAACCACCTGAAGGTGACGAGGCTACCACATGCACATTGTCACCTCTTGCTGCAGTGCGTCAGTATCTCTCCACTAACAGTGCAAAAAGCACCTTCCTGCGTAATTCCGGGTTGGTTGTCAAGGTAACCTCATCCAAATCACCTACTAAACAAAATATTCCTGCTAGACAGAGTGATATATCTGTGCTCTAGACACAAGTCCAATTCCTAATGGACGTCGTTTCGGAAACAAGAATAGTGGTTGACAAATGTCGTCAATATATGAATGGTTTTGAAACCATAGTATCAGACATTCGCTTCGTTATTCAAGAGCAATGGCAGAAAAAAGGTGAAGATCGTGCTTCTATAGCCGGAAACATTAGCACTCAGGTCAAATGATATGTGCTTCTATGCATCTGATGGTGCTTTTATCTGGAAGGACTGTAAACTTTATTCCAACGGGCCTTTTATTGTATGTTGGAATTTATTTTGTTGTGATACATCATTTATGATGCTGCCATAGGCTACAGTAATTACGACCTATTTTTGTATAGTGTAGGTTTATCTTAGTAATGTATTTGGCCGAAAGCTTGGTAGGAGCCCAACATGCCAACATTTGTCAGGCCTATTCCAATTGGGCTAAAAACGATTAGGGGCAGAAATCGGCATGTAGCCCACTAAAAATATCTGGGCCTAGATCAGCATAAGCTTTCATATTTTTCTGGTAGACCTGTGCCCATAGTGGGCCTTTAACAGGCCTAAACATAATTTGGGCCCTCAGTAAAAATAGGCCTTTTATAGGTGTAAATATCTCGAGCCCATAAAAAACACGGGCCTTTAATAGACCGAAATTGAGATTGGGCCCTGATTGTGCCAAATAACCCACTGGTCTTAGCAGGCCGAAATGGTGGCCCATTTACGATGCGGATCTTTGACAGGCTGAAATTCGGATGGGTCGTAAATGGGCCGACCTAATACACGGGCCTTTAACAGGCCGAAACTTCGGTCGGGCTAGATTATCGTCATTTTATATGGGCCGTTAATGGGTCTGATATGATGTTGGGCCACATATGGCCCATGGTTTTCGTCCGGCGTTAACAGGCCAAAAATGACAACAGGCTGAAAGTGGCCCAAATCTATAGTGGACCTCTAACAGGTCTAATGTCAGACATGGCCGAATATGACCCAAATCCTTCACGGTCGTTTATGGAACGAAAGTTTTGATGGCCTGTAAATGGGCCCAAATGAAGCAGGACCTTTAACAGGCCGGAAATACAACGTGCCGTAATTCGACCCAAATACTTAGCGGACTGTTAACGGGCCAGAAGTGACCATGGGCTGCGATGATGACAAGTTTAGGACAGGTCGTTGACGGGCCGATTTGACACTAGCCGTACGGGCCTTAACAGAGAATGTTGGGCCTTTAGCTGGGCCGGCTCATTATGGTCTGCAAAATCTTGTGGGCCTTTAGCTGGGCGGGCCCATTGTGGTCTTCTTAATCTTGTGGGCCTTTAGCTGGGCTGGTCCATTATGGTCTGCAAAATCTTGTGGGCCTTTAGCTGGGCCGGCCCATTGATATGTCCATTTTGCATCATGCTTTTATATCGATATTTATTGCATTATGGGTTGTTATTACACGTTATGTCACAATACTTGTTGCTATTCTCTCTTATTTTACAAGGTTTATCATGAAGAGGGAGAATGCCGACAGCTGGAATTCTGGGCTGGAAAAGGAGCAAATATTGGAAACCTATTCTACACAGCTCCAAAAGTCCTGAAACTCCATGAAAGTCATTTTTCGAATTAATAAGAATTAATAAGAATTCTCGTGGGCCCCTGGTGGCCCTCCGGCGCCCATCTTCTGCTATATGAAGTCTCTTACCCTGGAAAAAAAATCATATGCAAGCTTTCGGGACAAAACTCCGCTCCCAAGAGGCGGAACCTTGGCAGAACCAATCTAGGGCTCCGGTGGAGCTATTCTGCTGGGGAAACTTCCCTCCGGGAGAGGGAAATCATCACCATCGTCATCACCAACGATCCTCTCATAGGGAGGGGTTCAATCTCCATCAACATCTTCACCAGCACCATCTCCTCTCAAAACCCTAGTTCATCTCTTGTATCCAATCTTGTATCAAAACCACAAATTGGTACCTGTAGGTTGCTAGTAGTGTTGATTACTCCTTGTAGTTGATGCTAATTGGTTTATTTAGTGGAAGATCATATGTTCAAATCCTTAATGCATATTAATACTCCTCTGATCATGAACATGAATATGCTTTGTGAGTAGTTACGTTTGTTCCTGAGGACATGGGTGAAGTCTTGCTATTAGTAGTCATGTGAATTCGGTATTCGTTCGATATTTTGATGAGATGTACGTTGTCTCTCCTCTAGTGGTGTTATGTGAATGTCGACTACATGACACTTCACCATTATTTGGGCCTATAGGAAGGCATTGGGAAGTAATAAGTAGATGATGGGTTGCTAGAGTGACAGAAGCTTAAACCCTAGTTTATGCATTGCTTCGTAAGGGGCTGATTTGGATCCACTAGTTTCATGCTATGGTTAGGTTTACCTTAATACTTCTTTTGTCGTTGCGGATGCTTGCAATAGGGGTTAATCATGTCGGGGGTTGGGTGCAACATATGCCAAAGTATGGCGTATCATGGTGGGAGCGAGTAGAACGTCACCGGTGCCTGGAAGCGGGATGAGGCGTAGACACGAACTCCGGCGCACTTTACCCAGGTTCGGGGCTCTCCTAGGAGATAACACCCCTAGTCCTGCTCTGCGGGGTCTCCGCATGATCACTAAGGCACTAGTGAGTACAATGGTGCTCCTCGAGCTGTATGCTAGAGGTGGGAGGAGGCAGGGCTAGCTCTCTTCTTCCTCTAGTTATGAGTCTAGTTCTAGCAGGTTGGGAATATTTTGCATGGGTGTCCTGGGCGGTTTATATAGGCCTACCCCCAGGGGTACAATGGTAACTTAGCCAGGTGTAGGACCCGGCTGTCAGTGTCTCTGGTCGCCGGCTTCTCCGCCGGCAGCTGGGGCCCGCCGACTGGTCTGGTAAAGAGCCGATAGGCCGCCTCTGCCGCTGGCGGATCTGGTTGGCGGCCGATCACTGTAGCCATGATGCTAATGACGCAGGCTTGGTCAGGGGAGTGTGGCTACAATCCCGGCGCCTGGTGGGAGATCACTGTAGCCACACCACGCCTTATCTGGTTAGTGGTGCATGGGCCCTTAGGGAGGAACGAGCTGCTTGCTGGAAGCTGGCCTCCCTTAGGTCCGGCTAGTCTGGCTCCTTCCGTCTTCCGGGCTCTCACTTCCTGGTAGGGCCTGCCGCCTGCAGGCCGTACCTACAGGCCATCGTGAACAGGGCTCCACCTATCAGGAATGACATCAAGGGGGAAGTGGCAACAGTGCCGCGTCTTGCGGAGATCTCCGTCTATATGGGGCACTGTGGCCACGCCAAGCCCGGGATTCGAGGGTGAGGGACTACACTGTAGCCTCACCCTGTCTTGTCCTCTTGATGAGGGGCGCAGACTCTGAGGGCGCCAGGTGGCCGCCTGCTAGGAGTCGGCCTCTACGGAGGCCGTCTGCTAGGAGTCGGCCCGTCTTGGTGTCGTCTGCTGGTGCTTGGCCGTCTTCGGGCAGCTAGCCGGCCACCGGAAGGCGACGCTTCATTCTGAAGTCTTGTGGGGAGAAGCCGGCCCAAAGTCTTGAAAGGCTCAGGGACCCGGGTTAGGCTACCCGTGGCCCATTACTCTGACTGTAGTCCCCAAAGCTGGTGAGGCGTCGCGGTTGGCAGGCCGTGAAGCCTCAGTAGTTTCCTTCCTTGCCGCGCTCTGATCAAAGGCTCGGTCCGCCTTCTGACGTGCCTGCTGCTGGAGCCAATTTGACAAGGCGGGATCGTTCGCTGATTTCGAACGCCAGGGCGGGAAGCAGATGGCGTGCCTGCTAAGATTCCCTAGGCCTGCCGCCCGCCACGAGCACGCCACGTGGCGCACGTCAGCCCGGCCAGCCTGCCATCCCACGCTCCTGATGGGACGCGACAGTAGGCTGGGCCCGCCACCACCGGGCCTCGGCACGCGGGCGGATCTGCTGTGGCCGAGGCAGGCGGTTGCGATTCACGTGGGAGTTACTGCGCAGTAACTCTGTGTAGTAATCAGGGGGTCATGGGGTCGTGGGCGCAGTTAATCCCACGAGCCCATGTCCTGCCCCCTCGGCGTCGCACCCCGAGGGCTATAAGTAGGGGGAGGCAGGGGAGCGGCGGAGCACGCGCGCCCTCCTTCCCACTCTTTCTTCTTCCTCTCTCTACTGCTGCTGCTCCGTGCCCGCCGTAGATCCGCCGCAGCTCGCCGTCGTCGAGCTTCTTCTTCCCATGCAGCCCCACTCGGACGCCCTGGCGCGCGAGAAGGAAGGAGACTGGGATGGCTCGGTGGTGATCTAGGATCACCTCACCTTCCTACGGTCCATGTGCCGGATGCCCAACGCAGCCTTCGTCAAGGTGCGGGTGCCGCCGCAGGAGGAGATCTCGCCGGCGCCGCAGGGGCACGAGCGGGTCGTCTTCCGCTTGCATTTCCTCCACGGCTTCGGCCTCCCGGTGAGCGGGTTCCTCCGCTCATTCATGGAGTTTTGCCACATCCAGCCGCACGACTTGACGCCCAACATCGTGACGCTGATGGGGAGCCTTCGTCATGGCGTGCGAGGGCTACCTCGGCATCCTCCCCACCATCAAGCTGTGGGGAGCTTTCTTCTACGCCAAACTGGGCACCTCCGCCAAGGAGACGGCGGCTAAGTGCGATGCCTTCGTCGCCATGCCCCGGCCATCAAAGAAGAACGCCTTCCCGGTCATCAAGCTATCACAGTCGGTGAAACTGTGGCAGCAATCATACTTTTACATGGAGAACGTCGACCCGGCGGTCGACTTCATCAACCTGCCGCCCTACGAGGCTGGCCCCCCTGTTGGGCCTCGGGCCAACTGGGGCTACAAGCCGAAGCCCGCATGGGCCGACATGGCCGCCGCCATCAACCGGCTTCGGGTGCTGAAGGAGGCGGAGGTTCTCGTGGCATCCGACCTGCTGATCGCCTTTGTCGAGCACCAGGTTCTCCCGCTTCAAGGTCGTCCTCATCTGATCTGTCGGATGAGCAGGCACCGCGACCCGAGTCGGATGTGCACAAAGGACATGCCGACTGCCGAGGTGGCCCGAATGGTGAACGAGATCTCCGACCTCAAGGTGTCGGATGAGTCCTGGCGGTTCGGCAAGCTGCCATACTCCCGCGACAACCTGCCACCTGCCGTAAGTCTCTTAGCTTCCCTCTTTTTAGTTCTTGCCTTGGTCTTGGTATTGGTATTGAGTGGTCCTTCTTTGGAGCACAGATCTACATGTCTTCAGCGACGGCCGCCATCATAGGGCCGGGTGGTAACTACCAGCCGGACCGGGAGGTGAGCGACGAGGACGACCCCGACTTGGGGGGGCGCCCGCCTTGGAGGATGACGCCATAAGCGACAGCGGTGGAGCAGGCGGCTCCGAGGAAGGGGGCGGCATGGAGACCTAGCCTGATGACGACGACGAGGAGGACGAGCCGCGCCCTACGTGGGGCGCCGTAAATACAGGCGCGGGCCCCTCCGCCGGGCTGTCTGCTCGAGGCAGCAAGCGCAAGCGGGAACAGGGCGCTGCCTTGTTCGGCAGTGTGCCGAAGAAGCCCAAGAACTCGGCCGCCGCGACCAAGCGAAAAGAGGTCGCGGCGAAGGTGGCCAAGTTCCAGAAGCAGCCGAAGGTGCCACCCATGGTGTCGGCGTAAGTACCTCCCTTGTGCTTTCCCTTGGGCTTTTCCTTGCTGATCTAGCCTGAAGTTTCTTTGCCTTGCTTCCTTATCTCAGGGCCCCTCTCTCCCTCAACAAGTCGGCCGCCGCCTCCGTCATCAGGTCGGCGGAGACCTCCACCACCACCCGGCGAATCGATCGGGCCGCCGACCTCCGGGAGGCGCAGGAGCGAAACGCGCGGGAGGTGCGCAAGGAGCAGGAAGCCGCCCGCCTGGAGAAGGCGGAGGCTGACAAGGCGGAGAAATCCGCGCTGAAGAAGCTGGCGGAGGCAGAGGCTGATGCCGTGGCGAAGGAGCGGCTCGCGGAGGCTGCACGCCGCCGGGAGCCGCTACTCGTGGCTCCCCTGAATTCTGCGCCACCTCTGCCAGAGTTCGCGGCAACGACTGGGGGAGCCAGCAATGAGCAGCCAGTCATGGAGAGGGAGGGCGGCGATGTTGCCATGTCGGACGTTCTCGTGCCTCCACCATGGTCGACCGGTGGAGCGCAAGACAGGCAGTCGACCGCCCTACCGGCGCCACCAGCCGGGAACGAGGTGGTGACGGGCCCAACTCTTGAGGCCCGCACACCCGTGCATCATCGTCTCACGAAGGCGGTCTCGGCACCGCGACCGCTGGAGGCCGGCGTCGCGAGCTCGTCGGTCCCGAACACCGAGGCGACCAGCGCTGCGCCCTCCTATTGGGTGCGTGGAGGCGGGATGGGAGCCTTGAACCAGGCGGCCCTTGACGTCCAGGCCAAGCTCCGGGCTGAAGCCGACGTCCTCAAGCGGTGCAACGAGGCGTTCCTGGACTCGCGAGCGGCCTTCCGGGTATGTTCCTCACTTTTTTATTTTTGATCCTTCTATTTCTTGGTGGGGGCGCGCCAGTGCACCCACTGGGTGTAGCCCCCAAGTTTTGGGCCGGCTACTGAGCAGGTGGTTCGGAACTTTAACTTGCAAGCACTAAGTGCTAACTCCGTCTGACATCCCTGTTGCAGGAATACCACAACCTTCACGCGACCACTTTCAACTCCGGAGTCCGGGAGCTGGAGAAGCAGACCGCCAACTTGTCAGAGAGCCTGGAGTAAGTCTTGGCTTTCTTTTTCTACGGGGGCGTGCTGGCGCACCCGCGGGCTGTAGTCCCCGAGATTCGGGCCGACTGCTGAGCAGTCGGGCCAGATCTCCCCAGCAACTATATTTCTTTGGTTGATCATTGATAACTTCTTTCTCAGCGGGGGCGGGATAGCACACTTGCGGGCTGTAGTCCCCAAGATTCGGGCCGCCTGCTGAGCAGTCGGGCCGGATCTCCCCGACAATTGCATCCCTTCCTTGTTGAGTGTTGGCGCCCTTTCTTCTTCTCTCTTTGCATAGGCTAATGCCGCCTTGCAGCAGCAGCTGGCGAAGCCAACACCACGTTGCGCACCAATGAGGCAGACTGCAACAAGCTGGCCGAGGAGCATGACCGACTAGTCACGCAGCTGGCAGAGCGGACGAAGCGTCTCAAGATGGCTCAGAAGGAGGCGGAGACGAAGGAGACCGACCTCCTCGCTGAGTTTGAGACCGAGCGCTCCGCCTGGGCCGACAAGGAGGCACAGCTGACTGCCGGTTTTGGTAGCATTGAGGACATGGTCGATGGTGAGCTTCTTCTTTTTTCTTTCTTTGAGTCGTCGGCTTCTATTCAGGCCGACTGCTGGCTTCTAACATCTGGCTTCCTTGCCCTTTACCCAAACAGACTTCTTCCCAGGCCACTCCGTCGCCGCAAACAAGGCCATTGAGGCTTATCGCCAGGAGCGGAGGGCAGAAGGCGTGCAGATTGCCGCCGACGCTCCCCGGACCCTTAACGAGCAGCTTCTCAGCATCCAGGCCCGCCTTTGGCCGGCTCACCAGATGCTGCGCCGTCTTCAGTGTGTTGGGGCCCAGGCGATCTCCACCCTCTGGACAGGTGTGCCGGCTCCGCGCACGCCCAGTTGGACTAAAGACTGGCTGGAGGTGACAGCCGGTCGCCTGGAAGCCTGGAAGGGCTCCTCGGCCCGAGCTGGAGCACGCTGGGCTCTAGAATTCGTCAAGGCGTGGTACCCTGGGCTAGATCTAGCCTAGCTGACCATGTTTCGGCTGGAGGCGCAGGAGGAGCTGGTGGCGGTGGAGGGCGACCTTGTCAAGAGGGCGGCGGCGATCACCGACTACACCGACACCAGTGTCTTCGTCCCGGAGCTGGTTGACGATGATGCCGAGGCACCACCGGAGTGGTTCGGGCTGAATCCAGAGGACAGCGAGGATTCGGCCGAGGTGATTGATTCCAGCGATGAAGGGGAAGACGCGGAGGACGAGGAAAGCGAGGAGGACATGCCGGCGGTCGGAGCAGACATCCAACCTCATCCTGACCGCGCCTCGAGCAACAATCCGCGCTCAAGCGCGCCGACTACTGCTGAAGGCGACCAGGCGGAGACCGACCAGCTGTCCACTCCACCAACCGACGCTGCCGACTCAGCCGTCCAGCCGTCCGCTGCTCCAACCGGCGCCACCGACTCGACCGTCCAGCCGGAACCCTCTTCTGCTCCAACCAGCGCCATCGACTCCACAGTCCAGCCAGAACCCTCTGCTGCTCCTTAGGCTGTTGCTTTTATTTTCCCTGCTTATCGGTCTCGACAAACTTTGGTTAAATTTGCACAATTCCACCCGCGGGGTGTATTTCAAACTCTGTTTAATGTCGGCCGATGGGCCTTTTGTTATGTAAATACCCTTTGTCACAAATTGTGCTTTATTTGCCGAGTTCTGACTTTTCTTGCTTTCTGCTCCTTGCTTTTTCCTTTGCCGCCTTCCCTTGGCTACCCTCTTGCCAGCCAAATAGCCGCTCTGCAGACTGCGACTGGGTCGAGTACTTAGCTATTTACGGGAGGGCAAGTACTTAGCCATTTGGAGTGTTGACAAGGTAAGAAGAAGCCGGCCGGCCGGCTGCTTGGCACCCGGTCGTAGAGGCAGGATGCCGGCCCTGGCTATGTGCGCTTTTTTCCTTAGCCATTTTTTGTGTGGGCACCGCTTTGCAGCCCTTGTCCACCATACAGTCGCTCTGCGAGCTGCAGCTTCTGGTAGGAGAAGTTTTTTTGGTGCCGATACACTACTTGTCCGACTACGGGAAACAACACATTGTAGAAGGCAGCGAGCCTCCGGGCCGACTTGTCGAACCTGGTGCCGGGCAAAATAATAAAACAACACATTCATAGGCATAATACTTATGATATAGATAAAAGAGGCTAGTCCCCGAGCTCTTCTCGGGGGACCCGGAGTCTTCGCACTTAGTACAAAAGGTAGCATGATACATACTGCTTTTAACTGTAAAATCTTCGGAGGAGGTTTGCGTTCCATGGCCTCTCTGTCTCCTTGCCTGAGTCATCTCTTTTGCGTGCTCTGGGCTTCTGAGCGTCGATCAGGAAGTAGGAACCGTTGCCCAACACTTTGTTGACGATAAAAGGGCCTTCCCAAGGTGTCGAGAGCTTGTGCTGGCTGATTGTTCGCTGTATCAGCCGGAGCACAAGGTCTCCCTCTTGGAAGGATCTTGGATTGACCTTGCGATTGTAGTATCAACACAGACTCTACTGGTAGATGGCGGACCAACTGAGTGCCAACAGCCGGCTCTCTTCCAGCAGATCAACGTTGTTCCCTCGTGCTTCTTTAGCCTCCGCCTCGGTGTACATGGTGACTCGTGGGGAGTCAAATTCTATGTCTGTCGGGATGACGGCTCCGGCGCCGTAGACGAGGAAGAAGGGCGTGAAGCCGGTTGACTTATTCGGAGTTGTGCGCAGGCTCCAGAGGACGGCCGGCAGCTCATCGTGCCAGCAGCCGGCCGAACGCTCCAGAGGCTCGATCAGTCGGGGCTTGATGCCAGACAAAATGAGGCTGTTTGCTCGCTCCACTTGGCCGTTTGACTGCGGATGGGCAACGGACGCTAAGTCCAGTCGGATGCCCTGCGTCGCGCAGAAACGAGCCAAGGCTCCTTTGGCAAAGTTTGTGCCATTGTCGGTGATGATGTTGTGTGGTTTGTCGTACCGAGTGGTGATGTCGGTGATGAAAGTCACGACATTCGGCCCATTCAGCTTCTTAATTGGCTTTGCTTCTATCCACTTGGTAAACTTGTCCACAACGACAAGCAAATGAGGCATGCCGCCCTGAGCCGTCTTGAATGGCCTTACCATGTCCAGCCCCCAGACGACAAAGGGCCAGGTGATGGGGATTTTCTTGAGCGTAGAAGCCGGCAAGTGTGGCTTGGAGCGGAACTTTTGGCACCCTTTACACTTCTGGACCAACTCTTTGGCGTCTTCTAGACCAGTCGACTAGAAGAAACCATGGCGGCAAGCTTTGGCAACAAGTGATCTTGAAGCCGCGTGTTGACCACATTTGCCTTGGTGGATATCCTTGAGGATTGCTTGGCCCTGGTCCGGCTCCACGCAGCGCTCATACACACCAGTGACACTGTGCTGCACCAGTTCTTTGTTGATGATGGTTTATGCTGCTGCCCGTCGTTGCACTTGTCGGGCTAGGATCTCATCAGTTGGCAGTTCTTTGTTCACCAGAAAGTTGATGATGGGATGAGCCCATGAAGGTGCTGCTATTTCTTCGACTGTCAAGACTGCAACTTGTACAAGGGCGGTTGGGCTGGGAGGTGGCGGGTTGGAGTTGGTTGCCGCCTGTTGAGTTGGAGAAGTCCACGGGCTGACTGCTGCAGTCCTCGAGCCGGGTTCTGAAGTCCCCGGGCCGGGTGCGACTACTGCAGTCCCCGGGCCGCTGCCGAAGTCCCCACGCCGGCTTCTGGGGCCCTCAAGTTGGACCCGACTGCTTTAGGAGGGGCCGGCATGAAGATGGAGTCTGATTCTGGCGACATCTTGATAGACGGCTTGAGGAGGCGTTGCAGAGCGACGCCGGCTGGTATTGCTTGCCGGTTGGAGCCGATCCGTGCCAGGGCATCTGCTTGCTCGTTGTCATTTCTTGGCACATGGAGGAACTCGCACCCGTCAAAGTATCCACTGAGTTGCTGCACGAGGAAGGGGTAGCTTGCCATATTTGCATCCTTGGCATTCTAGTCGCCTGACGACTGCCGGACCACCAAGTCGAAGTCACCATAGCACAGGATCCGGCAAATGTCGAGTTCCTTGGCAAGCCGGAGTCCATGTATGAGTGCCTCGTATTCAACTACGTTATTGGAGGCTGCAAAGTGGATTTGCAGCACATATCTGAGCTTGTCGCCTTTGGGAGAGGTGAGGACGATGCCGGCTCCCAAACCAGTGCACATCTTTGAACCATCAAAGTGCATCCGCCAATGGGTGGAGTCGGGTGCTGGCGGCAGGTACTGGGTCTCGGCCCAGTCAACGAGGAAGTCGGCCAGCACTGGTGACTTGATGGCGGTGCGAGGCTGGTAGTAGAAGGTGTAGGGGGCAGATCTATGGCCCATTTGGCCACTCGGCCTGAAGCATCTCGGCTTCCAATGATCTTAGAAAGTGGAGCAGTGTAGACAACAGTAATTGGGTGCTCTTGAAAGTAGGGCATCAGCTTCTTGGCGGAAAAGTGCACACCATAGCACATTTTCTGATAGTGGGGGTAGTTCTGCTTGGAGGCGGACAACCCTTCACTCAGGTAATACACCGGCCTCTAGAATGGCAGTGCTCTGCCCTCCTCCTTGCGCTCCACCACTATGACTGTGCTGACCACCCGACTGGTAGCGGCGGTGTAGAGGAGCATGGGCTCTTTGTCAGTCGGGGCCACCAGGATAGGTGGAGTGGTCAATATCTTCTTGAGTTGTAGGAAAGCTTCGTCCGCCTTGTCGTTCCACTCGAAAAAAGTGGTTTTCTTCATGAGTTGGTACAGGGGGAGAGCCTTCTCGCCTGGCCGACTGATGAAACGGCTGACGGATGCCAGGCAGTCGGTAAATTTCTGCACGTCCAGCAGTCGGGTGGGCACCTCCATCGTCTCGATGGCCTTGATCTTCATAGGGTTGCACTCTATGCCGCGCTCTGAGACCAGGAAGCCAAGAAGTTGGCTGGCTGGTACTCCAAAGATGCATTTCTCTAGGTTGAGCTTGATTTGAAATCGGCGCAAGTTTTCAAATGTCTCCTTGAGGTCTTCTAACAGCGTGCCATGCTTCTCTGTCTTCACCACCACATCGTCCACGTAAACATGGGTGTTTCTGCTGAGTTGCTTGAGGAGGCACTTCTGCATGCAACGCTGAAACGTGGCGCCAACATTTCTTAAGCCGAACGTCATGGTCAGGTAGCAGAAGGCTCCGACTGGTGTGATGAAGGCGGTCTTCAGCCTATCGGTTGGGTTCAGCTTGATTTGATGGTACCCTGAGTACGCATCCAGGAAACTCAACAGCTCGCATCCGGCTGTGGACTATATCACTTGGTCAATTCTTGGCAGAGCAAAGGGATCTTTGGGGCAAGCTTTGTTGAGGCTGGTATAATCAATACACATGCGCCACTGCTTATTCTTCTTCAGCACAAGGACTGGATTGGCTAGCCATTCTGGGAAGAATACTTCCATGATAAAGCCGGCTACTAGAAGCCGAGCTATTTCTTCCCCAACAACTCTTCTCTTTTCTTCTGACAGGCGGTGCAAGGGTTGCCTGACCGGCTTGGCGTCGGGTCGGACATGTAACTTGTGCTCGGGGAAATCCTTCGGAACACCCGGCATGTCTTTGGGAGACCATGCAAATATGTCCCGATTCTCATGGAGGAAATCGACGAGCTCGCTTTCCTATTTACTATTAAGGTTCGCACCTATGATAGCGTGCCTCTCCAGGTGCTCCGGGTCCAAGGGTATCTTCTTTGTTTCCTTCTCCGGCTTGAACGAGCCCTCAACTTCCGACTCCTTGGGGGTGGGTTACATTTCCGACTACTTGCCTGCCATCGCCACAACCTGGTCAAGGAGCCACTTTTCAGCTGCGATTACCACGGACTCGGCCAGCCGACTACTGTCTACAGCGCAGGCGGACGGCTTCTTATAGTCTCTGACTATGGTCAGGATTCCCTTGGTAGTCGGCATCTTCATCTTGAGGTAAGCATAGTGGGGGACCGCCATGAACTTGGCCAAAGCAGGCCGGCCAAGTAGCGCATGGTAGGGGCTCTCAAGGTCCACCACCTCAAACGACTGGCTCTCGGCGGAAGTGATTTTTGTCCCCGACGAGAACATCGATCTGGGTCTTGCCGATTGGTGAGCAGGAAAGGCCAAGAACTATGCCGTGGAATACAGTCCGACTGGGGTGAAGCTGCTTCTGCTTGATTCCCAATTTCTCCATTGTGTCACGGTGCAGGATATTGATGCTGCTGCCGCCATCTATTAGGACTCCGGACAAACGAGCTGCCCGCCTCTCTGTTGTGAAGGTGGCATCTAAGACCAGGGCATAAGAACTAGGGGAGGGCATCACCTCCGGGTGGTCATCCCTACTCCAACTGATGGGCTTCTCAAACCAGTGCATGAACTCTAGGGTATCTGATGCCACAGCATGTACTTCTTGTTGTTGCAGCCGTCTGCTGTGCCTGCCGTCGGCCACACTGGTGAACACAACGTAGGCTCCATGCTCCTCTGGATACTCATCTTGTATGGCGCCAACTGGTGATGACCCACAGGTGTAGGGGATCAATCGTAGTCCTTTCGATAAATAAGAGTGTCGAACCCAACGAGGAGCAGAAGGAAATGATAAGCAGTTTTCAGTAAGGTTTTCTCTGCAAGCACTGAAATTGTAGGTGATAGATAGTTTTGTGATAAGATAAATGGTAACGAGTAACAAGCAAATAAAGTAAATAAAGTGCAGCAAGGTGGCCCAATCCTTTATGTAGCAAAGGATAAGCCTGGACAATTTCTAATAATGAGAAAGGAGCTCCCGAGGACACATGGGAATTAGCGTCAAGCTAGTTTTCATCACGTTCATATGATTCGCGTTCGGTACTTTGATAATTTGATATGTGGGTGGACCGGTGCTTGGGTACTGCCCTTACTTGGACAAGCATCCCACTTATGATTAACCCCTATTACAAGCGTCCACAACTACAAAAGAAGTATTAAGGTACACCTAACCATAGCATTACACATATGGATCCAAATCATCCCCTAACGAAGCAACGCACAAACTAGGGTTTAAGCTTCTGTCACTCTAGCAACCCATCATCTACTTATTACTTCCCCATGCCTTCCTCTAGGCCCAAATAATGGTGAAGTGTCATGTAGTCGACGTTCACATAACACCACTAGAGGAAAAGACAACATACATCTCATCAAAATATCGAACGAATACCAAATTCACATGACTACTAATAGCAAGACTTCACCCATGTCCTCAGGAACAAACGTAACTACTCACAAAGCATATTCATGTTCATAATCAGAGGGGTAATAATATGCATTAAGTATCTGAACTTATGATCTTCCACCAAGTAAACCAATTAGCATCAAGTACAAGGAGTAATCAACACTACTAACAACCCACATGTACCAATTTGTGGTTTTGATACAAGATTGGATACAAGAGATGAACTAGGGTTTTGAGAGGAGATGGTGCTGGTGAAGATGTTGATGGAGATTGATCCCCTCCCGATGAGAGGATCGTTGGTGATGATGTTGGTGATGATTTCCCCCTCCCGGAGGGAAGTGTCCCCGACAGAACAACTCCGCCAGAGCCCTAGATTGGTTCCGCCAAGGTTCCACCTCATGGCGGCGGAGTTTTGTCCAAGGTAAAAGCTCTAATATAGAAGAAGATAGACACCGGGGGCCCACCAGGGGGTCCAAGAGATAGGGGCGCGCCCAGTAGGGGGGGATGCGCCCTCCACTCTCCTGCACAGGTTGTGGGCCCCCTGGTGTATTTCTTTCACCCAATAATTCTTATTAATTCCAAAAACATGTTTCGTGGAGTTTCAGGATTTTTGGAGTAGTGCAGAATATGTTTCCAATGTTTGCTCCTTTTCCAGCCAGAATTCCAGCTGCCGGCATTCCCCCTCTTCATGATAAACCTTGTAAAATATGAGAGAATAGCCATAAGTATTGAGATATAATGTGTAGTAACAGCCCATAATGCAATAAATATTGATATAAAAGCATGATGCAAAATTGACATATTAACTCCCCAAGCTTAGACCTCGCTTGTCCTCAAGCGGAAGCCGATATCGAAAAATATGTCCACATGTTTAGAGATAAAAATAAAATACGGACATGAGGGCATCATGATCATTCTTAGAACAGCAACATATATAGGGGGTCCAGGAGATAGGGGCGCGCCCAGTAGGGGGGATGCGCCCTCCACTCTCCTGCACAGGTTGTGGGCCCCCTGGTGTATTTCTTTCGCCCAATAATTCTTATTAATTCCAAAAACATGTTTTGTGGAGTTTCAGGATTTTTGGAGCAGTGCAGAATAGGTTTCCAATGTTTGCTCCTTTTCCAGCCAGAATTCCAGCTGCCGGCATTCCCCCTCTTCATGATAAACCTTGTAAAATAAGAGAGAATAGCCATAAGTATTGAGATATAATGTGTAGTAACAGCCCATAATGCAATAAATATTGATATAAAAGCATGATGCAAAATGGACGTATCAACTCCCCCAATCTTAGACCTCGCTTGTCCTCAAGCGGAAGCCGATATCGAAAAATATGTCCACATGTTTAGAGATAGAGGTGTCGATAAAAATAAAATACAGACATGAGGGCATCATGATCATTCTTATAACAGCAACATATATAGATTTTATCATATGATCTCTTATGCAAAAGTAACAATCAATTCACAATGTCAAGTATGGTTCAAAAACTTCATTAAGAACTAAGAAACTATAATCTCAGTCATTGAAGCAATTGCAATTTATCATAACATCAGAAAGAGTCAACAATACAGCTTTTCAACAAGTTCACATACTCAACTATCTTGTAGTCTTCTATAATTGCTAACACTCACGAAATACTTGTGGTTATGGAGTTTTAGCCGGACACTGAGAAAGATAGGGGCTTATTGTGTTGCCTCCCAACGTATTCACCTTTAGGTGATGTCAACAATAATAGCCCATGCAAACTTACATCCAATTGGATATATATATCATGATCTTTCAGACACGAGGAGCTTGCCAAATGATAAAATGAAAAAGGGAAAAGTGAGGATCACCTTGACTCAAGCATAAAGTAAAAACATAAAGTAAAAGATAGGCCCTTTGCAGAGGGAAGCAGAGGTTGTCATATGCGTTTAGGGTTGATGCACAAAATCTTAATGCAAAAGAACGTCACTTTATATTGCCCCTTGTATGTGGACCTTTATTATGCAGTCCGTCGCTTTTATTACTTCCACAACAAGATCGTACAAAGCTTATTTTCTCTGCACTAATAAGTCATACATATCTAGATAGCAATTTTTTATTGCTTGCAACATGACAACTTACTTGAAGGATCTTACTCAATCCATAGGTAGGTATGGTGGACTCTCATGGAAAAACTGGGTTTAAGGGTATTTGGAAGCACAAGTAGTATTTCTACTTGGTGCAAGGAATTTGGCTAGCATGAGGGGGAAAAGGCAAGCTCAACATGTTTGGAAGGTCAATGATAATATACTTTAACTGAGATGTGCGAAAACATAAACCATTACATTGTCTTCCTTGTCCAACATCAACTCTTTTAGCATATCATACCTAATGAGTGCTCGCAATTATAAAAGGTGTCCAAGATAATATATTTATATGTGAACCTCTCTTTCCTTATCACTTCCTATTAATTGCAACGATGATCAAAACTACGTTTATCAACTCTCAACAACTTGTATGCCTCATAATTTCTATATGTGAAGTCATCACTATCCATAAGATCAATATGAACTCTTTTATTCTTTCTACTTTCTCAAGATCGTAGCAACATAGCAAAGCCCTTGACTCAACACTAATCTTTATTATAGATAGCTCACGGACTCGATTACAAAAAGAGATCACAAAGCAAAACTCAAACTACTTGATATCAAAACTTCAATCTACTAGATCAAGATACTACAAAAAGGGATCGAACAAAATAAAACGGTAAAGATAGGAGTGTGATGGTGATACGATACCGGGGCACCTCCCCCAAGCTTGGCAGTTGCCAAGGGGAGTGCCCATACCCATGTGATTATGTCCTCGGAGGTGGTGAAGTAAGAGTTGTTGATGATGTAGGCTTGTTCCTCAATTTATGCTTGAGTATAATATTTTGCTCCTTTAGGTCCTCGATCTCCTGCTCCAGGCTTAATACTCTTTTGCATAATTCCTGTTTATTTTCCTGCAAGAGACAAAAAGGGATAAACTCGATCTTTGGCTTCTTTGCTCTATCAGGGAGGCTTGACTTTTTAAACTCCACGTGCATGTCCCTAGGATGAGGTAATGGGACTTCGTCTTCGTTTGAACTCGTCTCCTCCTTTACTTTAGGCTCATAGTCTTCCTCTTCTTCAAAGGTCCAGCCATCATGCTCCAAGTCCCCGTAGACCTTAGGGCCTGCGAGGAAATCAGCCACATAACTTTCCCCTTCCGAATCCTAAGACGATATATTGCTCTAAATCTGAAACAGAAACAGCTCGAAACGAAAACAAAGGATATTTGCGTGATACGGTGGTCAAAACCTTCGAGAGTATATATAATGAATTTTTACCGACCAAAATATGTAATGTGCAAGAAAACGGAGTCCGAGAAGCACATGAGGTGCCCACGAGATAGGGGGGCGTGCCCAGTAGGAGGGGGCGCGCCCTCCACTCTCGTGGGGGCCTTGTGTCCCTTTCGGACTACTTCTTTCTTCCTAAAATTCTTAAATATTCCAAAACTGATAAAAATTGCCATTGGAGTCGTTTTGGAGTCGGTTTACTTATCGTACCACATACCTATTTCTTTTTTGGGGTCTGGAACATTCTGGAAAGTGTCCCTTATGTATTCCTCAGGGGTTACGGTTTCAATAATATTAGTTTCAACATTGATAGGATTACCTGAAATATAATGTTTAATTCTTTGACCGTTTACCACCCTTGGACTTGTGCCTTCGAAGTTGTTGATTTTTATGGCACCAGAACGATAGACCTCCTCGATAACGTAAGGACCTTACCATTTTGAGAGAAGTTTTCCTGCAAAAAAATCTTAAACGAGAGTTGAATAATAATAAATAGTCTCCTACGTCAAACTCACGCTTTTGTATCCTCTTATCATGCCAGCGTTTGACTTTTTCTTTGAATAGCTTGGCATTTTCATATGCTTGGGTTCTCCATTCATCAAGTGAGCTAATATCAAACAACCTTTTCTCACCAGCATGTTTGAAGTCATAATTGAGCTCTTTACTAGCCCAATATGCCTTATGTTTAAGTTCAAGAGGTAAATGACACGCTTTTTCATAAACCAGCTTATATGGAGACATACCCATAGGATTTTTGTATGCAGTTCTATAGGCCCATAATGCATCATCAAGTTTTTTGGACCAATTCTTTCTAGATCTATTCATAGTCTTTTGCAAAATTAATTTGAGATCTCTATTGCTCAACTCTACTTGACCACTAGATTGCGGATGATAAGGAGATGCGATTCTATGATTGACATCATACTTAGCAAGCATCTTACGGAAAGCACCATGAATAAAGTGTGAACCACCATCAGTCATAAGATATCTAGGGACTCCAAACCTCGGAAAAATAACTTCTTTAAGCATTTTAATAGAAGTGTTATGATCAGCACTACTAGTTGGAATAGCTTCTACCCACTTAGTAACGTAATCAACAGCAACTAAAATATGTGTATAACCATTGGAGGCAGGAAAAGGTCCCATATAATCAAAGCCCCATACATCAAACGGTTCAATAACAAGAGAATAAATCATAGGCATTTCTTGACGTCTACTAATGTTACCTATTCTTTGACATTCATCACAAGATAAAACAAAGTTACAAGCATCTTTGAAGAGAGTAGGCCAATAAAAACCAGATTGTAGTACCTTGTGTGCAGTTCTATCTCCAGCGTGGTGTCCTCCATAGGATTCAGAGTGACACTTGTGTAGAATCTGTTCCTGTTCATGCTCAGGCACACAAGTCTAATAACACCATCTACCCCTTCTTTATAAAGGTGTGGGTCATCCCAGAAGTAATGTCTTAAATCATAAAATAAATTTTTCTTTTGCTGGTATATGAAACTAGGCGGTATAAATTTAGCAACAATGTAATTAGCATAATCAGCATACCAAGGAGCAGTACGAGAAGCATTAACAACCGCTAATTGTTCATCAGGAAAGCTATCATCAATAGGCAGTGGGTCATCAAGAACATTCTCTAACCTAGACAAGTTATTTGCAACGGGGTTCTCAGCTCCCTTTCTATCAATAATGCGTAAATCAAATTCTTGGAGCAAGAGAACCCATCTAATGAGTCTAGGCTTAGCATCTTTCTTTTCCATAAGGTATTTAATAGCAGCATGATCAGTGTGAACAGTAACTTTGGAATCGACAATATAAGGTCTAAACTTATCACAGGAAAACACAACTGCTAAGAATTCTTTTTCAGTAGTAGCATAATTTCTCTGGGCAGTATCAAGAGTCTTACTAGCATACTGGATAACATTCAATTTCTTATCGACTCTTTGCCCTAGAACAACACCTACAGCATAATCACTAGCATCGCACATAATTTCAAAAGGAAAATTTGAATCAGGTGGCTAAACAATAGGTGCAGTGATCAAAGAATTCTTAAGTATTTCAAATGCTTCTACACAATCATCATCAAAGACAAAAGGAATATCTTTTTGCAATAAATTAGTCAGAGCCCTAGAGATTTTAGAAAAGTCCTTAATGAACCTCCTATAAAAACCAGCATGACCAAGGAAAGTTCTTATACCTTTTATGTCCTTGGGAAATGGCATCTTTTCAATAGCATCAACTTTGGCTTTATCAACTTCAATACCTCTCTCGGAGATCTTATGCCCCAAGACAATGCCTTCATTAACCATAAAGTGACACTTTTCCCAATTCAAGACGAGACTAGTGTCTTCGCATCTCTGCAAAACTCGATCAAGGTTGCTCAAACAATCATCAAAAGAGGATCCATAAACGGAGAAATCATCCATGAATACCTCACAAATCTTTTCACAAAAATCAGAGAATATAGCCATCATGCATCTTTGAAAGGTAGCAGGTGCATTACATAAACCAAAAGGCATACGTCTATAAGCAAAAGTACCAAAAGGGCAAGTAAAAGTAGTTTTAGATTGATCCTTCGCTGACACAGGTATTTGAGAGAAGCCAGAATAACCATCTAGAAAGCAGAAATGTGTGTGTTTGGATAGTCTTTCTAGCATTTGATCAATAAAAGGTAAAGGGTAATGATCTTTCTTAGTAGCTTTATTTAACTTACGGAAATCAATTACCATCCTATAACCTGTAATAATTCTTTGCGGGATCAATTCATCTTTATCATTAGGAACAACGGTAATACCTCCCTTTTTAGGAACACAATGGACAGGGCTTACCCATTCACTATCAGCAACGGGATAAATAATACCTGCCTCAAGGAGCTTTAGTATCTCCTTTCTTACCACTTCTTTCATCTTGGGATTTAGTCGTCGTTGAGGATCTCTAACTGGTTTGGCATCTTTCTCCACTGTAATTTTGTGTTGGCATAATGTGGGACTAATGCCCTTAAGATCATCCAGAGTATATCTAATAGCTGCTCGGTGCTTCTTCAGAGTTTTCAATAATCTTTCTTCTTCTTTCTCTGAAAGGTTAGCACTAATAATACCAGGATATATTTTCTTTTCATCAAGATAAGCATACTTAAGATTATCAGGTAATGGTTTGAGTTCAAACACGGGATCACCCTTGGGTGGAGGGGGCTCCCCAAGAATTTGAACGGGAAGGTTATGTTTCAGCATAGGTTCCTGTTTGAGGAACACTTCATCTATTTCCCTTCTTTCCTTCATAAACATATCATTTTCATGGTCTAGCAAGTATTGTTCTAATGGATCAGTAGGAGGCACAACAAATGAAGCAAGAGCAATAATCTCATCCTTACTAGGTGGTTCCCTATCACGAGGTTGTCTATGAAACTTAGCAAAATTAAACTCATGAGACATACCATCTATGCCAATGGTGACAATATCTTTTTCACAATCAATCTTAGCACTAGCTGTATTCAAGAAGGGTCTACCAAAAATAATGGGACAAAAATCATCTTGTGGGGAACCAAGAACAAGAAAATCAGCAGGGTATTTAACCTTCCCACACAAGACTTCAACATCTCTAACAATCCCAATAGGTTTAATGGTATCCCTATTAGCAAGCTTAATGGTAACATCAATGTCTTCTAATTCAACGGGTGCAATGTCGTGCATAATTTCATTATATAGATCATAAGGTATCACACTAGCACTCGCACCCATATCACATAAGCCATGATAACAATGATCTCCTATTTTAACAGAAATAACAGGCATGCCTACGACAGGTCTATGTATCTTAGTATCTGGTCTAGCAATATTAGCAGTCTCACCACAGAAATAAATAACATGCCCATCTAAATCATCATCCAAGAGATCTTTAACCATAGCAATACTAGGTTCAACATTAATTTGCTCAGGAGGTGTATAAGTCCTAGTATTACTCTTACGAACAACAGTCGAAGCTTTAGCATGATCCTTTATCCTAACAGGAAAAGGAGGTTTCTCAACATAAGTAGTAGGAACAATAGGATCACTATAGGTGATAGTCTTTTCTTCAACTGTAATAGGTGCAACTACTTTCACTTCAACAGGAGGATTATATTTAAACCACTTCTCTTTAGGGAGATCAACGTGAGTAGCAAAAGATTCACAGAAAGAAGCTACTATCTCAGAGTCAAGTCCATACTTAGCGCTAAATCCACGAAAAGCATCGGTATCCATAAAAGATTTAACACAATCGAACTTAGGTGTCATACCTGACTCCTTACCATCGTCGGAACCCCAATCTTCAGAGTTGCGTTTAATTCTTTCCAATAAGTCCCATTTGAAATCAATAGTCTTCAGCATATAAGAACCAGCACAGGAAGTATCGAGCAGGTTGCGATTATCAAGAGAAAGCCGAGCATAAAAGTTCTGAATAATCATTTCCCGAGAGAGCTCATGATTGGGGCATGAATATAACATTGACTTAAGCCTCCCCCAAGCTTGAGCGATGCTTTCTCCTTCGCGAGGCCAGAAATTATATATGTAATTACGATCACGATGAACAAGATGCATAGGATAGAACTTCTGGTGAAATTCCAACTTCAATCGCTTATAATTCCAAGATCTCGTATCATCACATAGCCTATACCATGTCAATGCATCTCCCTTCAAAGATAAAGGGAAGACCTTCCTTTTGACAACATCATCGGGAATACCTGCAAGCTTAAATAATCCACAAACTTCATCCACAAAGATAAGGTGTAAATCGGGATGCAATGTTCCATCTCCTGCAAATGGATTAGCTAGCAGTTTCTCTATCATACCCGAAGGAATCTCAAAGTAAATATTTTCATAAAGTTCAGTAGGTTGAGGAGCAACTCTTTGCTCTTCTGGTCGGGGTGAAGATACCCCGAACAAGCCCCTCAAAGGATTAGTTTCCATAGTGACAAGTAACAGAAAATTTCAGCACTATAAATGTTTCCTTACCAAGTTCCACTCACCAAAAGCGCTACACTCCCCGGCAATGGCGCCAGAAAAGAGTCTTGATGACCCACAAGTGTAGGGGATCAATCGTAGTCCTTTCGATAAGTAAGAGTGTCGAACCCAACGAGGAGCAGAAGGAAATGATAAGCGGTTTTCAGTAAGGTTTTCTCTGCAAGCACTGAAATTGTAGGTGATAGATAGTTTTGTGATAAGATAAATGGTAACGAGTAACAAGTAAATAAAGTAAATAAAGTGCAGCAAGGTGGCCCAATCCTTTATGTAGCAAAGGATAAGCCTGGACAATTTCTAATAATGAGAAAGGAGCTCCCGAGGACACATGGGAATTATCGTCAAGCTAGTTTTCATCACGTTCATATGATTCGCGTTCGGTACTTTGATAATTTGATATGTGGGTGGACCGGTGCTTGGGTACTGCCCTTACTTGGACAAGCATCCCACTTATGATTAACCCCTATTGCAAGCGTCCGCAACTACAAAAGAAGTATTAAGGTAAACCTAACCACAACATTAAACATATGGATCCAAATCAGCCCCTAACGAAGCAACGCATAAACTAGGGTTTAAGCTTCTGTCACTCTAGCAACCCATCATCTACTTATTACTTCCCCATGCCTTCCTCTAGGCCCAAATAATGGTGAAGTGTCATGTAGTCGACGTTCACATAACACCACTAGAGGAAAAGACAACATACATCTCATCAAAATATCGAACGAATACCAAATTCACATGACTACTAATAGCAAGACTTCACCCATGTCCTCAGGAACAAACGTAACTACTCACAAAGCATATTCATGTTCATAATCAGAGGGGTAATAATATGCATAAAGGATCTGAACATATGATCTTCCACCAAGTAAACCAATTAGCATCAACTACAAGGAGTAATCAACACTACTAGCAACCCACAGGTACCAATTTGTGGTTTTGATACAAGATTGGATACAAGAGATGAACTAGGGTTTTGAGAGGAGATGGTGCTGGTGAAGATGTTGATGGAGATTGACCCCCTCCCGATGAGAGGATCGTTGGTGATGACGTTGGTGATGATTTCCCCCTCCCGGAGGGAAGTGTCCCCGGCAGAACAGCTCCGCCAGATCCCTAGATTGGTTCCACCAAGGTTCCGCCTCGTGGTGGTGGAGTTTCGTCCCGTAAGCTTGCCCACGATTTTTTTTCTAGGGTAAAAGCTCTAATATAGAAGAAGATGGACACCGGGGGCCCACCAGGGGGTCCAGGAGACAGGGGGCGCGCCCAGTAGGGGGGGCGCCCTCCACTCTCCTGGACAGGGTGTGGGCCCCCTGGTGTATTTCTTTCGCCCAATAATTCTTATTAATTCCAAAAACATGTTTTGTGGAGTTTCAGGATTTTTGGAGTAGTGCAGAATAGGTTTCCAATGTTTGCTCCTTTTCCAGCCAGAATTCCAGCTACCGGCATTCCCCCTCTTCATGATAAACCTTGTAAAATAAGAGAGAATAGCCATAAGTATTGAGATATAATGTGTAGTAACAGCCCATAATGCAATAAATATTGATATAAAAGCATGATGCAAAATGGACGTATCAACTGGCCAAACCGCCAGCTACTGGGGCGGAGGAGGCGGCGGGCCGGCAGGCGGTGGAGGTAGGAGTCCATCTCCCTTGGCGATTCTGGTGAACTAATGGCACTTCCGAGTGGTGTGGTTGGACGGCTTTGCACCACTATGGAACTTGCAGGGTGCATTAAGGGTCTGCTCGTACGAGAAGGCGGGCAACCAATTGGGCTTGCCACCCTTCTGACGCTTGGGCGGAGGCTGCCCTTCCGGCTGATGGTCCTCAACTGTCGCCACCTGCCGGCTGGTGGAAGCCGGCTGTGTGGCCTTGCGCTTGTTGTCGCTTGGTTGGTGTCGCTGACTGGCGTCACCAGCCGGAGTTTGTAGGACCTTGAGAAGAGGTGTCTAGAGGGCTGGGGTGATTAGACACTAAGTACCAAAGTTGCAGTTTTTGAGTTCTTAAAGTCTAAGTGGAGTTTAGGCACAAGTTTAACATTCACAACACATATCAAGCAAGCATGCAAAGAGTATATGAGTAGCGGAAAGTAAAGCATGCAACTTGCAAGAATGTAAAGGGAAGGGTTTTGGAGGATTCAAACGCAATTGGAGACACGGATGTTTTTGGCGTGGTTCCGATAGGTGGTGCTATCGTACATCCACGTTGATGGAGACTTCAACCCATGAAGGGTAACGGTTGCGCGAGTCCACGGAGGGCTCCACCCACGAAGGGTCCATGAAGAAGCAACCTTGTCTATCCCACCATGGTTGTCGCCCACGAAGGACTTGCCTCACTAGCGGTAGATCTTCACGAAGTAGGCGATCTCCTTGCCCTTACAAACTCCTTGGTTCAACTCCACAATCTTGTCGGAGGCTCCCAAGTGACACCTAGCCAATCTAGGAGACACCACTCTCCAACAAGTAACAAATGGTGCGTTGATGATGAACTCCTTGCTCTTGTGCTTCAAATGATAGTCTCCCCAACACTCAACTCTCTCTCATAGGTTTTGGATCTGGTGGAAAGAAGATTTGAGTGGAAAGCAACTTGGGAAGGCCAGAGATCAAGATTCATATGGTAGGAATGGAATATCTTGGCCTCAACACATGAGTAGGTAGTTCTCTCTCAGAAATAGGATGCTGGAAGTGTAGGTTCGTTCTGATGGCTCTCTCCACGAATGAAGAGGAGGTGGAGGGGTATATATAGCCTCCACACAAAATCTAACCGTTACACACAATTTACCAAACTCGGTGGGACCGAATCATCAAACTCGGTCGGACCGATTTAGTAAACCTGGTGACTGTTAGGATTTTCGGTGGGACCGAAATGCAACTCGGTAAGACCGATATGGTTAGGGTTAGGGCATAATGTAATCTCGGTGAGACCGATTACACAAACTCGGTTGGACCGATTTTGGTAATTAGCTAACCAGAGAGTTGGTCAGGCAAACTCGGTTGGTCCGAATCATCAAACTCGGTGGGACCGATTTTGATAATAAGTTAACTAGAGAGTTTGCATTGTAATCTCGGTAGTACCGATTGCTCAAACTCGGTGAGACTGATTTTGATAATGGACATACACAGAGAGAATACAATCCCATCTCGGTGAGACCGAGATCCCTATCGGTGAGACCGATTTGCCTAGGGTTTGTGGCAGTGGCTAAGACATCCAAACTCGGTGGCGCCAGATAGAAAGAATCAGTGGGGCCAAGTTTGACTTTAGGTTTAGGACATATGTGTGGAAGTGGGAAAGTAGTTGAGGGTATTTGGAGCATATCACTAAGCACTTGAAGCAAGAGGCTCATTAAGCAACACCTCATCCCTCCTTGATAGTATTGGCTTTTCCTGTAGACTCAATGTGATCTTGGATCACTAAAATGTAAAATGAAGAGTCTTGAGCTTGAAGCTTGAGCCAATCCTTTGTCCTTAGCATCTTGAAGGAGCTCCCACATCCTTTAGTCCATGCCACTCCATTGTTGAACTTATCTGAAACATAGTAGATAAAAGTGTTAGTCCAACAAGAGATATGTTGACATTAATTACCAAAACCACCTAGGGAGCACTTGTGCTTTCAGAGTCCGAGGAGCCCGAGGAGCTACCTTGCCGGTTGCGTCGACTTGGATCTCCGCCTTCATGGAGGAGTCGGCCATGGCATATTTGTCAGTGATGATTAGCGGTTCGTCGAGGGTCGCCGGCTCATCGCAAAGAAGCCGGTGCTTGAGGAGGGTGCCTTCTCGGCACCCGGCGGTGAAGTATTCGATGGCCTGCACCTCGTGCACGCCTTCGCAGGAGTTGCGCAGCTCGGCCCAGCGCGTGAGATAGTCGCGAGTCGATTTGCTGGGCCCTTGGACGCACAAGAAGAGCTGACGGGGCTTGGGAGGCCGCTTGTACATGCTGGTGAAGTTGCGGATGAAGGCTTCGGTGAAATCAACCCAGTTGTTGATGCTGCGGGGCTTCAGGCTGTTAAGCCACGTCCGGGCTGTGCCCTGGAGCATGAGCGGGACGTACTTCACAGCTACGCGCTTGTTGCTGTTCGCTATGCTGACGATCGTGGAGTAGTCGACCAGCCAATCCTCCGGCTTCACGGAGCTGGTATACTTTGGCGTATCTCTTGGGAGCGTGAACCCTCGATGGAAAGGCTCATCTCGGATTCGCGGGCCGAAACAGGGCAGGCCCAACGCATCTTCTTCTTCTAGTGCCAAGGAACGATTGAGGCGGTCGATCCGATGGTGGGCGTCGCTCTCTCCGACTCCTTCTCGGCGGCCAAGGCGGTCGCCGAGTGTCGGGTGCGTGACAGGCAGCAGAGTGGGGTGCCTTTCTCCATGAGGCTGAGGAGGAGGCGGGTCGCCTCGCCGCTCCACGGCTCGGGGGCGGCCTTCTGCATCACGCTCGATGGAGAGGTGAGTCCGACTGCGGCTGACAGCCGGTTCATTGCCTCTTCTACCACGAACGCCACCAATCGGCGTCCAGATGTCGCGCCGTGATCCTGGCAAAGGGGCGCTTCATCGTTCCGCCAGACGGGCGCTTCGTGCGGCAGCCGGCTTCATGCTGCTCGACGGCCGCGTCAAGGAGCTGCTGGACGCGCTCTGTCATGTGGCGACACTCGTCGCCCTCGTACTTGTCCAGCTCATCTATCACCGCCTGGGCAGCTCGGATGTTCTCCACAGGAGTGGCGTAGACGGGACGATCCGTCCCGAACATGCTGGCGATGGTCGCGCCATGCTGCCGGATCGAGCCCATGGGCTAGGCCCCTCAGGAGCCTGCGTGCCGCCGATGGCTCGGTCCATCTCGCACCGGTAGGCTTCCGAGAGGCGTCGCATGCTGGCCAGTCGGTTGGCGCTCTCGATGAGCTGGATGCGGTGTGCTTCCAGCGTCTCAACGTCTGCGTCTTCTGGGATGGGCACTGACAAGTCTCGTAGCACCGCATCGAGTGGGTCTCGAATGCCTCCGTCCAAGTGCTTGCCACTGTTGATGACAAGCACCTCCGTGATGGTGCTCTCGCCGTTGTGCTCGTGAGGAGGTGTCTCATCGTAGACCACCATGTTGGTGGGGAACGCATCGAGCGACGCCGTCTCGGAGTCGAGATCATCGGGTCAGTGGAGCCAACAGACTCCAAGTGCACAGCAGGCTTGCTGGTGACCTGGAGCTGGTCGACGAGGCTGACGAGGCGACTCTCGGGGCAGTCGGTCCCCGCGTTGGATGCAGGCTCGTTGAAGAGGCGGATCTCGCCAACAAGGTCGGCGAGGCAGCTCGCTGCGCAGGCGATCTATGCGCCGTGCAGCGCGTCGAGGCTGACGTCGTCGGGCGTGCTGGGCTGGCTGCGCTCGCCAGGAAGGAACAAGGTTCCCGTCCAGAACAGGTCTCCGGATGACGGTGCACCTCTCCCCATGGTGGGCGCCAAATGTCGGGGGTTGGGTGCGACATATGCCAAAGGATGGCTTATCATGGCGGGAGCAAGTAGAACGTCACCGGTGCCTGGAAGCGGGATGAGGCATAGACACGAACGCCGGCGCACTTTCCCCAGGTTCGGGGCTCTCCTAGGAGATAACACCCCTAGTCCTGCTCTGTGGGGTCTCCGAATAATCACTAAGGCACTCGTGAGTACAATGGTGCTCCTCGAGCTGTATGCTAGAGGTGGGAGGAGGCAGGGCTAGCTCTCTTCTTCCTCTAGGTATGAGTCTAGTTCTAGCAGGTTGGGAACCCTTTGCATGGGTGCTATGGGGGGTTTATATAGGCTTACCCCCCAGGGGTACAATGGTAACTTGGCCGGGTGTAGGACCCGGCTGTTTGTATCTCTGGTCGCCGGCTTCTCCACCGGCAGCTGGGGCCCGCCGCCTGGCGGGCCCCGCCGACTGGTCAGGTACGGAGCCGACAGGCCGCCTCCGCCGTTGGCGGGTCTGGTTGGCGGCCGATCACTGTAGCTGTGATGCTAATGACGCAGGCTTGGTCAGGGGAGTGTGGCTACAGTCCCGCCGCCTGGTGGGAGATCACTGTAGCCACACCACGCCTTATCTGGTTAATGGTGCATGGGCCCCGAGGGAGGAACGGGCCGCCTGCTGGAAGCCAGCCTCCCTTAGGTCCGGCTGGTCTGGCACCCACCGTCTTCCGGGCTCTCACTGCCTGGTAGGGCCTGCCGCCTGCAGGCCGTCGTGGGAACAGGGTTCTGCCTATCAGGAATGACGTCAAGCGGGAAGTGCCAACAGTGTCGTGTTGTGCAGAGATCTCCGCCTGTACAGGGCACCGTGGCCATGCCAAGCCCGGGATTCGGGGGTGAGGGACTACATTGTAGCCTCACCCTGTCTTGTCCTCTTGATGAGGGGCGCAGACTCAGAGGGCGCCGGGTGGCCGCCTGCTAGAAGCCGGCCTCTATGGAGGTCGTCTGCTAGGAGTTGGCCCGTCTTGGTGCCGTCTGCTAGTGCTCGGCCGTCTTCGGGCAGCCGGCCTTTAAGCCAGCCGGCCACCGGAAGGCGGCGCTTCATTCTGAAGTCTTGTGGAGCGAAGCCGGCCCAAAGTCTTGAAAGGCTCAGGGACTCGGGTTAGGCTACCCGTGGCCCATTACTCCGACAAATAATAAGTGGGATTCTTGTCCAAGAAAGGGCAGTACCCAAGCACCAGTCCACCCACATATCGAATCATCAAAGTACCGAACGCGAATAATATGAGCATGATGAAAACTAGCTTGACGATAATTCCCACGTGTCCTCGGGAGCACTTTTCTCATTATAAGAAATTGTCCAGGCTTGTCCTTTGCTACAAAAAGGATTGGGCCACCTTGTTGCACCTTATTTACTTTGATTGCTTGTTACTCGTTACAAATTATCTTATCACAAAACTATCTGTTACCTACAATTTTAGTGCTTGCAGAGAATACCTTACTGAAAACCGCTTGTCATTTCCTTCTGCTCCTCGTTGGGTTCGACACTCTTACTTATCGAAAGGACTAACATAGATCCCCTCTACTTGTGGGTCATCAAGACTCTTTTCTGGCGCTGTTGCCGGGGAGTGAAGCACCTTTGGTGAGTGGAACTTGGTAAGGAAACATTTATATTGTGTGCTGAAATTTTCTGTCACCTGTTACTATGGAAACTAATCCTTTGAGGGGCTTGTTCGGGGCATCTTCTCCCCGACCAGTAGAGCAAAGAGTTGCTCCTCAACCTACTGAACCTATTGAAATCTTTTACTTTGAGATTCCTTCGGGTATGATAGAGAAACTGCTAGCTAATCCCTTTGCAGGAGATGGAACATTGCATCCCGATTTACACCTTATCTATGTGGATGAAGTTTGTGGATTATTTAAGCTTGCAGGTATACCCGATGATGTTTTCAAGAGGAAGGTCTTCCCTTTATCTTTGAAGGGAGATGCATTGACATGGTATAGGCTATGTGATGATACGGGATCTTGGAACTATAAATGATTGAAAGTGGAATTTCACCAGAAGTTCTATCCTATGCATCTTGTTCATCGTGATAGTAATTACATGTATAATTTTTGGCCTCACGAAAAAGAAAGCATCGCTCAAGCTTGGGGGAGGCTTAAGTCAATGTTATATTCATGCCCCAATCATGAGCTCTCAATAGAAATGATTATTCAAAAAATTTATGCTCGGCTTTCTCTTAATGATCACACCATGCTCGATACTTCATGTGTTGGTTCTTATATGCTGAAGACTATTGAATTCAAATGGGACTTATTGGAAATAATTAAACGCAACTCTGAAGATTTGGGTTCCGACGATGGTAAGGAGTCAGGTATGACAAATAAGTTTGATTGTGTTAAATCTTTTATGGATACCGATGCTTTTCGTGGATTTAGCGCTAAATGTGGACTTGACTCTGAGATAGTAGCTTCTTTCTGTGAATCTTTTGCTACTCACGTTGATCTCCCTAAGGAGAAGTGGTTTAAATATAATCCTCCCATTGAAGTAAAAGTAGTTGCACATGTTACAGTTGAAGAAAAGATTATCACTTATAATGATCCTATTGTTCCTACTACTTATGTTGAGAAACCACCTTTCCCTATTAGGATAAAGGATCATGCTAAAGCTTCAACTGTGGTTCGTAAGAGTAATACTAGAACATATACACCTCCTGAGCAAATTAAAGCTGAACCTAGTATTGCTATGGTTAAAGATCTCTTGGCTGATAATATAGATGGGCATGTTATTTACTTCTGTGATGAACCTGCTAATATTGCTAGACCAGATGCTAAGATACATTGACCTGTTGTAGGCATGCCTGTTATTTCTGTTAAAATAGGAGATCATTGTTATCATGGCTTATGTGATATGGGTGCTAGTGCTAGTGCAATACCTCATTCCTTATATGAAGAAATTATGCATGATATCGCACCCGCTGAAATAGAAGATATTGATGTTACTATTAAACTTGCAAATAGAGATACTATTTCACCAATTGGGATTGTTAGAGATGTCGAAGTCTTGTGTGGGAAAGTTAAATATCCTACTGATTTTCTTGTTCTTGGTTCCCCACAAGATAGCTTTTGTCCCATTACATTTGGTAGACCCTTCTTGAATACTGTCAATGCTAGGATTGATTGTGAAAAGGATATTGTTACAATTGGCTTGGGAGATATGTCTCATGAGTTTAATTTTGCTAAATTTCGTAGACAACCCCATGATAAAGAATTGCCTAGTAAGGATGAAATTATTGGTCTTGCTTCTATTGTCGTGCCTCCTACTGATCCTTTAGAACAATATTTGCTAGACCATGAAAATGATATGTTTACGAATGAAAGAAAGGAGATAGATGAAGTATCCTTTCAACAGGGTCATATTCTAAAACACAACTTGCCTGTTGAAATCCTAGGGGATTCTCCTCCACCCAAGGGTGATCCCATGTTTGAGCTTATACCTTTACCTGATAATCTTAAATATGCTTATCTTGATGAAAAGAAGATATATCCTGTTATTATTAGTGCTAACCTTTCAGAGCTGGAAGAGGAAAGATTATTGAAAACTCTAAAAAGGCACTATGCTGCTATTGGATATACTCTCGATGATCTTAAGGGCATTAGTACCACTCTATGCCAACACAAAATTAAATTGGACGGAGGTTCCAAACCAGTTAGAGATCATCAACGGTGTTTAAATCCTAAGATGAAAGAAGTGGTAAGAAAGGAGATACTAAAGCTCCTTGAGGCGGGTATAATTTATCCCGTTGCTGATAGTGATTGGGTAAGTCATGTCCACTGCGTCCTTAAGAAGGGAGGTATTACTGTTGTTCCTAATGATAAAGATGAATTGATTCTGCAAAGAATTATTACAGGTTATAGGATGGTAATTGATTTCCGTAAATTAAATAAAGCTACTAAGAAAGATCATTACCCTTTACCTTTTATTGATCAAATGTTAGAAAGACTATCCAAACACACACATTTCTGCTTTCTAGATGGTTATTTTGGTTTCTCTCAAATACCTGTGTTAGCGGATGATCAATCAAAAACCACTTTTACTTGCCCTTTCGGTACCTTTGCTTATACACATACGCCTTTTGGTTTATGTAATGCACCTGCTACCTTTCAAAGATGCATGATGGCTATATTCTCTGATTTTTGTGAAAATATTTGTGAGGTATTCATGGATGATTTCTCCGTTTATGGATCCTCTTTTGATGATTGTTTGAGCAACCTTGATCGAGTTTTGCAGAGATGCGAAGACACTAATCTCGTCCTGAATTGGGAAAAGTGTCACTTTATGGTTAATGAAGGCATTGTCTTGGGGCATAAGATCTCCGAGAGAGGTATTGAAGTTGATAAAGCCAAAGTTGATGCTATTGAAAAGATGTCGTGTCCCAAGGACATAAAAGGTATAAGAAGTTTCCTTGGTCACGCTGGTTTTTATAGGAGGTTCATTAAGGACTTTTCTAAAATCTCTAGGCCTCTGACTAATTTATTGCAAAAAGATATTCCTTTTGTCTTTGATGATGATTGTGTAGAAGCATTTGAAATACTTAAGAAAGCTTTGATCACTGCACCTATTGTTCAGCCACCTGATTGGAATTTACACTTTGAAATTATGTGTGATGCTAGTGATTATGCTGTAGGTGTTGTTCTAGGGCAAAGAGTTGATAAGAAACTAAATGTTATTCAATATGCTAGTAGGACTCTAGACACTGCCCAAAGAAATTATGCTACTACTAAAAAAGAGTTCTTAGCAGTTGTATTTGCCTGTGATAAGTTTAGACCTTATATTGTTGATTCTAAAGTAACTATTCACACTAATCATGCAGCTATTAAATATCTTATGGAAAAGAAAGATGCTAAGCCTAGACTTATTAGATGGGTTCTCTTGCTCCAAGAATTTGATTTGCATATCATTGATAGAAAGGGAACTGAGAACCCCGTTGCAGACAACTTGTCTAGGTTAGAGAATGTTCTTGATGACCCACTACCTATCAATGATATCTTTCCTGATGAACAATTGGCAGTCATTAATGCTTCTCGTACTGCTCCATGGTATGCTGATTATGCTAATTACATTGTTGTTAAATTTATACCACCTAGTTTCACATACCAACAAAAGAAAAAGTTATTTTATGATTTAAGACATTACTTATGGGATGACCCACACCTTTATAAAGAAGGAGTAGATGGTGTTATTAGACGTTGTGTACCTGACCATGAACAGGAACAGATCCTACGCAAGTGTCACTCCGAACCATATGGAGGACACCACGCTGGAGATAGAACTGCACATAAGGTATTGCAATCCGTTTTTTATTGGCCTACTCTCTTCAAAGATGCCCGTAAGTTTGTCTTGTCTTGTGATGAATGTCAAAGAATCGGTAATATTGGTAGACGTCAAGAAATGCCTATGAATTATTCTCTTGTTATTGAACCATTTGATGTTTGGGGCTTCGATTATATGGGACCTTTTGCTGCCTCTAATGGATATACACATTTTTTAGTTGTTGTTGATTACGTTACTAAGTGGGTAGAAGCTATTCCAACTAGTAGTGTTGATCATAACACCTCTATTAAGATGCTTAAAGAAGTTATTTTTCTGAGGTTTGGAGTCCCTAGATACTTAATGACTGATGGTGGTTCACATTTTATTCATGATGATTTTCGTAAAATGCTTGCTAAGTATGATGTTAATCATAGAATTGCATCTCCTTATCACCCACAGTCTAGTGGTCAAGTAGAGTAAAGTAATAGAGAGCTCAAATTAATTTTGCAAAAGACTGTTAATAGATCTAGAAAGAATTGGTCCAAGAAATTTGATGATGCGTTATGGGCCTATAGAACTGCTTATAAAAATCCTATGGGTATGTCTCCGTATAAGGTGGTGTATGGAAAAGCATGTCAATTACCTCTCAAACTTGAACATAAGGCATACTGGGCTATTAAAGAGCTCAACTATGATTTCAAACTTGCCTGTGAGAAGAGGTTATTTGACATTAGCTCACTTGATGAATGAAGAACCCAAGCCTACGAGTATGCCAAGCTGTTTAAAGAAAAAGTTAAAAGATGGCATGACAAAAGAATACAAAAGCGTGAGTTTAACGTAGGTGATTATGTGTTGCTATTCAACTCTCGTTTAAGATTTTTTGCAGGAAAACCTCTCTCTAAGTGGGAAGGTCCTTACGTTATCGAGGAGGTCTATCATTCCGGTGCCATAAAAATCAACAACTTCGAAGGCACAAATCTGAAGGTGGTGAACGGTCAAAGAATCAAACATTATATCTCAGGTAATCCCATAAATGTTGAAACTAATATTATTGAAACCGTAACCCCGGAGGAATACATAAGGGACACTTTCCAGAATGTTTCAGACTCCGAAAAGTAATAGGTATGTGGTACGGTAAGTAAACTGACTCCAAAACAATTCTAATAGCAATTTTTCTCCGTTTTGGAATATTTAAGAATTTAGGAAAATAAGAAGTAGTTCGGGAAGGACACAAGGCCTCCACGAGGGTGGAGGGCGCGCCCACCCTTACTGTGCGCGCCCCCCAGCCTCGTGGGCACCTCGTGTGCCCTCCGGACTCTGTTTTCTTGCACGTTACTTCTTTTGGTCGGTAAAAATTCATTATATAATCTCCCGAAGGTTTTGACCACCGTATCACGCAAAAATCTTCTGTTTTCGTTTCGAGCTGTTTTTCTGACAGATCTAGAGCACCATGACGGCTCCAAGCGCTCCCAAGGACAAGTTTTTCGAGAGGGTTATCAACCCCTATCTCACGGAGGTGCTGCAACACCCTCAAACCATTAAGATGTGTGAGGGGGTGCTGCACATCCACGATGTGGAGGGACCAAGGCGTACCGGAAGCATGGAGACAAAGCTCGAAGCTATGGAACAACAAGTTTTCAGGTGCCAAGGGATGGTGGAGCGTGGACTCAACGCCAACCAGATGATGATCGCGGAATTCACCAACAACCACAAGCTAGACACCAAGAACATTGGGGATACCATCTTAAAGCTTCATGAGAAAATCGAGCACCTCCAAGCCCAGATCTATGACCTACAAAACCAAAACTGTGAGTATGAATATAGATTCAAGAGGATAAGTTTGGTTGCAGTTCTGAGGATCCCAGAGACTCGATCATCCTTCTATGATGGTGAGCCTATGCCTTGGAATACGGACGACAAGCCTACATCATCAACAACTCCTTCTTCACCACCTCCGAGGACATAATCACATGGGTATGGGCACTCCCCTTGGCAACTGCCAAGCTTGGGGGAGGTGCCCCGGTATCGTATCACCATCACACTCCTATCTTTACCGTTTTTCTTACTTCGACCCTTTTGGTAATATCATGATCTAGTAGAATAAAGTTTTGGTATGAATTAGTTTTGAGTTTTGCTTTGTGATCCCTCTATGTAATCGAGTCCGTGAGCTATATAATAAAGATTAGTGTTGAGTCAAGGGCTTTGCTATCTTGCTATGATCTTGAGAAAATAGAAAGAATAAAAAGAAATAAAAGAGTTCATATTGATCTTATGGATAGTAATGACTTCACACATAAAGAGTATGAGGCTTAAAAGTTGTTGAGAGTTGACAAACATAGTTTTGGTCATCATTGCAATTAATAGGAAGTAATAAAGAAAGAGAGGTCCTCACATATAAATATACTATCTTGGACATCTTTTATGATTTTGAGCACTCATTAAGTATGACATGCTAAAGAGTTGATGTTGGACAAGGAAGACAACGTAATGTTTTATGTTTTCTCACATCTCAGTTAAAGTATATTGTCATGGATCGTCCAACATGTTGAGCTTGCCTTTCCCCCTCATGCTAGCAAAAACTCCTTGCACCAAGTAGAGATACTACTTGTGCTTCCAAATATCCTTAAACTCAGTTTTGCCATGAGAGTCCACCATACCTACCTATGGATTGAGTAAGATCCTTCAAGTAAGTTGTCTTGTTGCAAGCAATAAAAACTGCTCTCTAAATATGTATGACTTATTAGTGCGGAGAAAATAAGCTTTATATGATCGTGTGATATGGAAGTAATAAAAGAGACGGACTGCATAATAAAGGTTCATATCACAAGTGGCAATATAAAGTGACATTCTTTTGCATTAAGATTTTGTGCATCCAACCCTAAAAGCACATGACAACCTCTGCTTCCCTCTGCGAAGGGCCTATCTTTTACTTTATGTCTTTTACATTATGCAAGAGTCAAGGTGATCTTCACCTTTCCCTTTTTCATTTTATCCTTTGGCAAGCACCTCGTGTTGGAAAGATCCTGATATATATATCCAATTGGATGTAAGTTAGCATGAACTATTATTGTTTACATCACCCAAAGGTGAATACGTTGGGAGGCAACACTATAAGCCCCTATCTTTCTCTGTGTCCGATTAAAACTCCAGAACCATAAGTATTGCATGAGTGTTAGCAATTGTAGAAGGATATATGATAGTTGAGTATGTGGACTTGCTGAAAAGCTCTATTCTTGACTCTTTCTGATGTTATGATAAATTGCAATTGCTCCTATGACTGAGATTATAGTTTGTTAGTTCTCAATGAAGTTTCTGAACCATACTTGACATTGTGGATAGATTGTTACTTGAGCATAAGAAATCATATGACAAAATCTATATATGTTGCTGTTATAAGAATGATCTTGATGCCCTCATGTCCGTATTTTATTTTTATCGACACCTCTATCTCTAAACATGTGGACATATTTTTTGATATCGACTTCCGCTTGAGGACAAGCGAGGTCTAAGCTTGGGGGAGTTGATATGTCCATTTTGCATCATGCTTTTATATTGATATTTATCGCATTATGGGTTGTTATTACACGTTATGTCACAATACTTATGGCTATTCTCTCTTATTTTACTAGGTTTATCATGAAGAGGGAGAATGACGACAGTTGGAATTCTAGGCTGGAAAAGGAGCAAATATTGGAAACCTATTCTGCATAGCTCCAAAAGTCCTGAAACTCCATGAAAGTCATTTTTGGAATTAATAAGAATTATTGAGCAAAGAAAGTACCAGAGGGGGCCCACACCCTGATGATACGTCTCCAACGTATCTATAATTTTTGATTGCTCCATGCTACTTTATCTACTGTTTTGGACTATATTGGGCTTTATTTTCCACTTTTATATTATTTTTGGGACTAACCTATTAACCGGAGGCCCAGCCCAGAATTGTTGTTTTTTGCCTTTTTCAGTGTTTCGAAGAAACAGAATATCAAACGGAGTCCAAACGGAATGAAACCTTCGGGAACGTGATTTTCTCATAAGATAAGTTCCAGGAGACTTGGACCCTCCGTCAAGAAAGCCACGAGGCGGTCACGAGGGTGGAGGGCACCCCCCCGGGCGCCCCCCTACCTCGTGGGCCCCTCGAAGCTCCACCGACGTACTCCTTCCTCCTATATATACCTACGTATCCCCACACAATCAGAAGAGGAGCCAAAAACCTAATTCCACCGCCGCAACCTTCTGTATCCACGAGATCCCATCTTGGGGCCTGTTCCGGAGCTCTGCCGGAGGGGGCATCCACCACAGAGGGCTTCTACATCAACACCATAGCCCCTCTGATGAAGTGTGAGTAGTTTAGTTCAGACCTTCGGGTCCATAGCTAGTAGCTAAATGGTTTCTTCTCTCTTTTTGGATCTCAATACAATGTTCTCCCCCTCTCTTGTGGAGATCTATTCGATGTAATCTTTGCGGTGTGTTTGTTGAGACCGATGAATTGTGGGTTTATGATCCGGTATTATCTATGGAAAATATTTGATTCTTCTCTGAATTCTTTTATGTATGATTGAGTTATCTTTGCAAGTCTCTTCGAATTATCCTTTTTGGTTTGGCCAACTAGATTGGTAGTTCTTGCAATGGGAGAAGTGCTTAGCTTTGGGTTCAATCTTGCGGTGTCCTTACCCAGTGACAGAAAGGGTTGCAAGGCACGTATTGTATTGTTGCCATCGAGGATAACAAGATGGTTTTTTTATCATATTGCATGAATTTATCCCTCTACATCATGTCATCTTGCTTAAGGCGTTACTCTGTTTTTACTTAATACTCTAGATGCATGCTGGATAGCGGTCGATGAGTGGAGTAATAGTAGTAGATGCAGAATCGCTTCAATCTACTTGTTTGGATGTGATGCCTATATACATGATCATCGCCTAGATATACTCATAACTATGCTCAATTCTGTCAATTGCTCAACAGTAATTTGTTCACCTATGCTCTTGAGAGAAGTCGCTAGTGAAACCTATGGCCCCCGGGTCTATTCTCATCATATCAATCTCTATCACTTTATTTACTTGCTTTGTTTTTACTTTGCCTTTTACTTTTTACTTTGCATCTATCTATCAAAAATATCGAAAATATTATTTATCATCTCTATCAGATCTCACTATCGTAAGTGACCGTGAAGGGATTGACAACCCCTAATCACATTGGTTGCGAGTTGCTATCGTTTTGTGTAGGTACGAGGGACTTGTGCGTGGTGTCCTACTGGATTGATACCTTGGTTCTCAAAAACTGAGGGAAATACTTACGCTACTTTGCTGCATCATCCTCTCCTCTTCGGGGAAAACCAACGCAATGCTCAAGAGGTAGCAAGAAGAATTTTTGGCACTGTTGTCGGGGAGGCTCACACAAGCAAGTCAACAAAACCAAGTACCCATCGCAATCCCTATCTCTCGCATTACATTATTTGCCATTTGCCTCTCGTTTTCCTCTCCCCCACTTCACCCTTGTCGTTTTATTCGCCCTCTCTTTTTCATTCGCCTTCTTCCCATATGTATCTTTGTTTGTGTTTCCATGTGCCCTCTATTTAATTGCATCTTTGCTTGCTAAAAATCTATTGATATGGATCCACTTAAAGTGTTCTACTTGGATCATCTTAGATCCTTATGCACTCATGCTGAAACCCCAACTAGCCTAGTTGATGGGAAATCTTTAGATGAGCATGCTCATTTTGTGCATCATCGTTTGTCTGAAAAAGGGAGACTCTTATGGTATCATATAAATAGTTTGCTATGCTATGCTTGGAATCTTTGTGAAATTTGTGATTTTACTTGTTGCTCTAAGAACCCTAAAAAACACCTTCCCTACCTATGTGAGTTCAATGATAATGAAATCTTATCTTCTTATGCAAAGGGTGTTTATAGTTACTATGATATCGAACAAATTGAAGAATTTGTCATTTTTGAGGGTGCTCATGAAGTTGCTTCTTTGATTGAAAAGTATGATTTTACTCTTAACAAATCTGAAAATTCCGTCATACTTAAATATTGCAATGAAAACCTTGCTCATAATGTCTATGTCCAAAAGTTTATTGAAAGAATGACCGTTGCTTTGGAAGAAAATAATGATATGAATGAATCTATAATAATGATGATTTCGATGATTTTGTTGAAATATCCCATGATGAACATGATGCTTGCTATTCTTGTGGCCATGATGCCAATATTTATGAAGATGAATTTGCTATAGTTCCTTATGTTAAACATGAGATCGTTACTATTGCACCCATACTTGATAGTTCCTTCGATGAAAAGCATGATTGCAATGATTTTATTATAAATTCTCTTGATGTCAATTGTGCTAAAAATATGCAAAACCCTAAGCTTGGGGATGCTAGTTTTGCTATGTCTACTATTTGTTGGAATGATCACGATTGGGGTGATTTTCTTATGATCTTGAAAATTTATTTAATCCCCATGATGAATATGAGATTGATAACATTGTTTGAAATGATGTTAAAAGTGGGCATGGAAGAGTGTCAACTTTAGATCCCACATATTTGGAGAATGTTCAATCTTATGAAATTTTTGATAAAAGTGGGTTTGGAGAGGTCATGACTTTAGTTAATGTTAATCCCACTATTTTGGAAGAGTGTCAACTTTGTATGCATGTGGATCATTTTGAAAATATTTTATGTGATAGCTATTTTGTTGAATTTTCTTATGATTCCACATGTAATTATTATGAGAGAGGAAAATATGGTCGTAGAAATTTTCATGATAATAAATTACCTCTCGTTATGTTGAGATTGCTATTGTTTCTTTCCGCCTCCTTGCATATGCTAGTTTTTGCTTGCCTTGATAATTTGTTTGCCTATAAGATGCCTATCCATAGGATGTATGTTAGACTTAGATGTGTTTGTCACGTGTTTTATGATGCTCTCTTTGCGCTTCAATTCTTGTCATTCTTGTGAGCATCATTAAAATTATCAATGCCTAGCTAGGGGCGTTAAACGATAGCGCTTGTTGGGAGGCAACCCAATTTTATTTGTTTTTTTGTTTTTGCTTCTGTTTAGGAATAAATAATCCATCTACCTTCTGTTTGGATGTGGTTTTATGTTTTAATTAGTGTTTGTGCCAAGTAGAACCTATAGGATAACCTACGATGATAGTTGATTTGATTCTGCTGAAAAACAGAAACTTTGCGCGAACGAATATAGTTATGATAAATCACAGAAACGTGATTTTGCATTGATTATTTTTGCTGCTATTCAATAAACAAATTTGTCAGGACTTCCTATTTTGGTAGAAGTTTTAGAGTTCCAGAAGTTTGCGTTAGTTACATATTCCTACAGACTGTTCTGTTTTTGACAGATTTTGTTTTACGTGTGTTGTTTGCTTATTTTGATGAATCTATGGCTAGTAAAATAGTTTATAATCCATAGAGAAGTTGGAATACAGTAGGTTTAACACCAATATAAATAAAGAATTAGTTCATTACAGTACCTTGAAGTAGTCTTTTGTTTTCTTTCTCTAACGGAGCTCACGAGATTTCTGTTGAGTTTTGTGTTGTGAAGTTTTCAAGTTTTGGGTGAATTCTTTTGATGGATTATGGAACAAGGAGTGGCAAGAGACTAAGCTTGGGTATGCCCATGGCACCCCCAAGATAATCCAAGGACACCAAAAAGTCAAATCTTGGGGATGCCCCGGAAGGCATCCCCTCTTTCGTCCACTTCCATCGGTAATTTACTTGGAGCTATATTTTTATTCACCACATGGTATGTGTTTTGCTTGGAGCATCTTGTATTATTTGTGTCTTTGCTTGTTAGTCTACCACAATCATCCTTGATGTACACACCTTTTGAGAGAGCCATACATTATTTAGAATTTTTTAGAATACTCTATGTGCTTCACTTATATCTTTTGAGCTTGATAGTTTTGCTCATAGTGCTTCAGTTATATCTTTTGAGCGTGATAATTTTTGCTCTAGTGCTTCACTTATATCTTTTAGAGCACGGTGGTGGATTTGTTTTAAATAAACTATTGATCTCTCATGCTTCACTTAGATTATTTTGAGAGTCGTTAATAGCATGGTAATTTGCTTAATGTTAATATACTTGGTGTTCAAGATATGTGAACCTTTCTTTTGAGTGCGTTGAATAGTAAGATAAGTTTGATGCTTGATAATTGTTTTGAGATATGGAGGTGATAATATCAAAGTCATGCTAGTTGGGTGATTATGAATTTGAGAAATACTTGTGTTGAAGTTTGCAAGTCCCTTAGCATGCATGTATGGTTAAAGTTGTGTAACAAATTTGAAACATGAAGTGTAGCTGGCTTGTGCATCCTTATGAGTGGCGATCGGGGACGAGCGATGGTCTTTTCCTACCAATCTATCCCCCTAGGAGCATGCACGTAGTACTTGATTTTTGATGACTTCTAAATTTTGCAATAAGTATATGAGTTCTTTTGACTAAAGTTGAGTCCATGGATTATACGCACTCTCACCTTTCCGCCTTTGCTAGCCTCTTCGGTACCGAGCATTGCCCTTTCTCACTTTGAGAGTTGGTGCAGACTTCGATGGTGCATCCAAACCCCGTGATACGATATGCTCTATCACACATAAACCTCCTTATATCTTCCTCAAAACAGCCACCATACCTACCTATCATGGCTTTTCCATATCCAATCCGAGATATATTGCCATGCAACTTCCACCATCATCATCATGACATACATTACTTTTGTCATATTGCCATTGCATGATCATGTAGTTGACATCGTATTTGTGGCAAAGCCACCATGCATTATTTTCCATACATGTCACTCTTGATTCATTGCACCATCTCGGTACACCGCCGGAGGCATTCATATAGAGTCATATCTTGTTCTAAGTTTCGAGTTGTAATCCTTATGTCGTAATCAATAGAAGTGTGATGATCATCATTATTAGAGCATTGCCCAAATAAAAAAAGAGAAAGGCCAAAATAAAAAAAAGAAAGGCCCAAAAAAAGAAAAATAAAAGAAAAGGGCAATGCTACTATCTCTTTTTCCACACTTGTGCTTCAAAGTAGCACCTTGTTCTTCATGAGTCTCATATATTGTGCTTCAAAGTAGCACCTTGTTCTTCATGTAGCAAGTCTCATAAGTTGTCTTCTCATACTAGTGGCAATTTTTCATTATAGAACTTTGCTTGTATATTCCTACGATGGGCTTCCTCAAATGCCCTAGGTCTTCATGAGCAAGCAAGTTGGATGCACACCCACTAGTTTTCTTTGTTGAGCATTCATAGCTCTAGTGCATCGTTGCATGGCAATCCCTACTCCTCATGTTGACATCAATTGATGGGCATCTCCATAGCCCGTTTGTCGGAGTAAATGACCACGGGTAGCCTAACCAGCTCCCTTTGGCCCTCAGAAAAAACAATGGGCTGACGGAGCCTTGCGGCACCCAAGACACGGAGACGCCTTCTTCCGGCCGGCTATCGCCTGAGCCGACTAGCGGAAGGCGGCCCAGCCGTAAACAATCTTCGGGGAACGCCACAACAGGGTCGACTCCAAGAAAGCCGTCCCATGAAGGACCGGCTCCAAGAAAGTCGGCCCATGGAGGGCCGACTCCAAGAAAGTCGGCCCATGGCAGGCGGCCATGGGCCGTACCCTATAGTCAAATCCTCATAACAGTGATGAGATGGGGCGTGGCCACAGTGGACCCTGCCACCCTCGAATCTCGGAACAAGCATGGCTACAGTACGCCATACAAGGCGGATATCCCCTGCCCGGCGAAGCACTGTTGCCATGCGAACCATGTCGCCATCCACGACGGGCCGCTGGTACGGCCCAGATGCGGCGGGCCCCTTCGGTCAGAGAGGCATCCGAAGGCGGCCTGGCCTCCCCTAGCCGGCCTAAGGCCAGGCCGGCTTCCTGCAGCCGGCTTGCCCCCCTCCTTGGGGCGCGCGCACCATCAAGCGGACAGGACGAGGTAAGGCTACAGTGAGCGCCCGCAAGGCGGCGGCACTGTAGCCATGCTTACCTTGACAAAGCCCTCGTCATCAGAGGCGAGGCGATAGTAACCAGCCCCCGATAAGACCCCCCAAGTGGTGGGGCCGGTAGCCGGCGGGACCCACCAGTCGGCGGGCCCCAGAAGCCGGCGGACATAGACACTGACAGCCTGGGCCCACGCCCAGGCCGGATTACCATTGTACCCCCGGGGGGTAGGCCTATATAAACCCCCCGGGACACCCATGCAAAGGGTTGGACTCTGATAGTTTTAGCCACCACATAGAGGGAAGAGAGGAGCTAGTCGAGCCCTTCTTCTTCCTCTCACGAAACAGCTATAGGAGCAGCTTGTAGCAACTTATTCATCTAGTGATCATGCGGAGACCCCGCAGAGCAGCAGTAGGGGTGTTATCTCCATGGAGAGCCCCGAAGCTGGGTAAGATTCACCGGCGTGCATGTCTTCGCCTCATCCCGTTTCCAGGCACCGGCGATGTCTTACTGGCTCCCACAATGAGAAGCCATCCATTGGCATGTGTCGCACCTACCACCCGACATTTGGCGCCCACCTTGGGTCCAGGTACACCGTCGTCCGGCGACCTGCTCTGGATGGGAACCCTCTTCCTCCCCAGCGAGCGTAGCCAGCCCGGCACGCCCGATGGCGCTTTCCCCGACACGCTGCAAAGCGTCGACGACGCCTGCACAGCGAGCTGCCTCGCCGATCTTCTTGGCGAGGCTCGCATCTCCGACGAGCCCGCATCCGACACAGGCACAGGCTGCCCCGAGAGCCGCCTCGTCAGCCTCCTCGACCAACTCCACGTCTCCGGCGAGCCTACCACAGACATGGAGTCGGTTGGCTCCATCGACCCGATGCTTGTCGATTACGACACGGAGTCGCTCGACGCCTTCCCCTCTGACGTGATCGTCTTCGACGACCCTCTCCCTCAAGCCGACAGTGGCGGCAGCACCGTCACCGAAGTGTTTGTCATCAGCCACGGCGCCATCTCCGACAAGAACGCCCGCGACGCCCTACAGGCCGCTTTGCATGATCTGTCCGCCCCCATCCCGCGGACACTGACGCTGAGGCGCTGGAGGCACGCCGCGTTGCCCTCCTTGCGGAGGGCCAGAAGATAGCCACCATGAGATGCCTCACGGAAGCCCACCAGCGTGAAGTCGACCGCGCCGCCTTCGGCACGCCGCCTCCAAAAGGGCCAAGCCGAGTCGGCATCATCAAGAAACGCGGCGCGGCCATCGCCAGCATGCTGGGCGCGGACCGCCCAGTCTACGACCACGCCCCTTGAGAACCTGCGCGCCGCCCAGTCGATCGTTGATGAGCTAAACGGACTGGGGGCCGACGAGCTCCCCTACATGACCAGACGCATCCAGCAGCTGATCGATGCGGCCGCAACACGGCATGAAGCCGATGTCCGAGCTGGAAGCCCCCCTCGTCGAGAGCACGGCGCGACATCGCGCACGCCGACTGCGGGTGGCGCCCGTATGAGACAGGAGAAGGAGCCGGCTGCCAGCCGCAGCCGGACTCGCATCACCATCGAGCGCGACGCAGAAGGCCACCCCCGAGGAGTGGAGCAACGAGGCGACCCGCCTCCTCCTCCGCCTTGCGGGGAAATATATCCTACCCCGCCGCCTGTCGAGCATCCGACTCTCAGCGGCCGACTTGGTCGCCGCGAAGGAGTCGGCGAGAATGATGCCCGCCATTAGATCGACCGCCTAGCGCGATCCCTGGCCCTGGAAGAAGAAGATGATGTCGGCCCGCCTTGTTTCGGCCCCCGCATCCGCGACGAGCCCTTTCCCAAAGGGTTCTCGCTCCCAAGAGACACGCCCAAGTACAATGGCTCCATGAAGCCGGAAGACTGGTTGATCGACTACTCCACGGTCGTTCGCATAGCGAATGGCAATCGACGCATTGTCGTGAAATATGTCCCCCTGATGCTCCAAGGCACGGCGCGCACCTGGCTCAACAGCCTCAAGCCTTACAGCATCAACAGCTGGCTGGACTTCACCGAAGCCTTCATACGCAACCTCACCAGCACCTACAAGCGGGCTCCAAAGCCTCGACCGCTCTCCTTGTGCGTACAAGGGCCCAACGAATCAACCCGCGACTACCTCACGCGTTGTGCCGAGCTCCGCAACTCCTGCGAAGGGGTGCATGAGGTCGAGGCCATAGAGTACTTCACCGCCGGGTGCCGCGAGGGCACTCTCCTCAAGCACCGACTCCTCTGCGACGAGCCGGCGACCCTTGATGAGCTACTGATCATCGCGGACAAGTATGCCACGGCCGACTCCTCAATGAAGACCAAGCTCCGGGTAGACGCCTCCGGAAAAGTGCTGACGCCGGCTCCCAAGACGCCGGCCGGAGAATCAAGCCGGCACCCGTATCAAAACGACCACAAGTGCACGGCCCCAATGCCGCCTTCCACCAGTCGGCAGGTGGCCACGATCGAAGAAGAGCAGCGTGAGGGACGGCCGGCTCCGAAGAAGCAGAAGGGCGGTAGGCCGGCTTGGCAGCCAGCTTTCTCCTACGAGCAAACCCTCGACGCCTCCTGCAAGTTCCACAATGGCGCGAAGCCGTCCAACCATACAACACGGAAGTGTCATTGGCTCACCGGAATCTCCAAGGGCGAGGGGATGTTGCCGCCTCCGCCTGCAGGCCAGCCACCTCCTGCCCCATAGCAGCCGGCCGCTCGGCCTGCAGTCGGAGCCATCCAAGATGAGTTCCCTGACGAACAAGACGCCTACGTCGTGTTCACCAGCCAGACAGAAGATCGGCGCAGCCGGCGCCGAAAGCAACAAGAAGTCAACGCGGTCGCCTCCAGTAACCCTGAGTTCATGCATTGGTCAGAGAAGCCCATCAGCTGGAGCCGGGACGACCACCCTGAGGTGATGCCGTCTCCTTGCTCCTATGCCCTGGTTCTGGATGCCACCCTGGCAACAGAGAGGCGTGCCGCCCGATTCTCCCGCGTGCTGATAGACGGCGGGAGCAGTATCAACATACTGTACCGAGATACAATGGAGAAGCTCAACATCAAGCCGAAGCAACTCATGCCAAGCCGGACTGTGTTCCACGGCATCGTACCCGGCCTGTCCTGCTCACCAATCGGCAAGATCAAGATGGATTTCCTCTTTGAGGACAAAGATCATTTCCGCCGAGAGGCAATATGGTTCGAGGTAGTGGATTTGGAGAGTCCGTACCACGCATTGCTTGGCCGACCAGCGTTGGCCAAGTTTATGGTTGTGCCCCACTACGCCTACCTCAAGATGAAGATGTCGAGTTTCAAGGGCATTATCACCATAGCCGGAGACTATAAGAAGTCCTCTGAGTGTGCAGCAGCCAGCAGTCGGCTGGCCGAGTCCCTCGTGATCGCTGAAGAAAAGAAGATGCTGGATCGAATTGTGACATTGGCTGGCAAGAAGCCGGCCCTGTCCCCTAACCCCAAAGAGTGTGAAGCTCAAGGTTCTTTCCAGCCGGCCAAGGAGACAAAGAAGATACCTCTGGACCCGGAGCATCCGGAGAGGCACGTTGTCATAGGCACAGCCCTTGACAGCAAATAGGAAGGCGAGCTCGTCGATTTCCTCTGTCAGAATCGGGACGTCTTTGCATGGTCCCCCAAAGACATGCCGGGCGTTCCGACGGATTTCGCCAAGGACAAGCTACACGTCCGATCTGATGAAAAGTCGGTCAGGCAGCCCTTGCGCCGCCTGTCAGAAGAGAAGAGAAGAGTAGTCGGAGAAGAGATAGCCCGGCTTCTGGCAGCCGGCTTAATTATGGAAGTGTTCTTTCCAGAATGGCTTGCCAACCCAGTCCTCGTGTTAAAGAAGAACAAGCAGTGGCGCATGTGCATCGACTACACCAGCCTCAACAAAGCCCGCCCTAAAGATCCATTCGCCCTGCCAAGGATCGACCAAGTGATAGACTCCACAGCCGGATGCGAGCTGTTGAGTTTTTTGGATGCTTATTCAGGCTACCACCAGATAAAGTTGAACCCGGCAGATCGCTTGAAGACCGCCTTGATCACCCCATTCAGAGCTTTCTGCTACTTGACTATGACATTCGGCTTAAGAAATGTCGGTGCCACCTTTCAGCGTTGCATGCAGAAATGCCTCCTCAAGCAACTCGGCAGAAATGCCCACGTCTATGTAGACGATGTCGTGGTGAAGACGGAGAAGCGCGGCACCCTACTGGAAGACCTCAAGGAGACCTTTGAGAACCTGCGCCGGTTTTAGATCAAGCTCAACCCGGAGAAATGCGTGTTCGGGGTGCCAGCCGTCCAACTCCTGGGCTTCCTGGTCTCCAAACGCTGCATCGAGTGCAACCCGGTAAAGATCAAGGCTATAGAGAGAATGAAGGTCCCTACCAAGCTGCGAGACGTCCAAAAAATCACAGGATGCTTGGCGTCTTTGAACCGCTTCATGAGCCGGCTCGGAGAGAAGGATCTCCCCCTCTATCGACTCATGAAGAAGTCCACTCACTTTGAGTGGAATGACCAGGCGGACCAAGCTTTCCACGAGCTGAAGAAGATGTTGTCCACACCACCTGTCCTGGCGGACCCAACTGAGAAGGAGCCCATGCTCCTCTATATCGCCGCTACCAGCCGGGTGGTCAGCACGGTCATCGTAGTCCAGCATCCCGAAGAAGGCCGAGCTCAACTGGTCCAGAGGTCGGTATATTATTTGAGCGAAGTACTGTCCACCTCAAAACAGAACTACCCGCACTATCAGAAAATGTGCTATGGTGTGTACTTCGCCTCCAAGAAACTCAAGCCCTACTTTCAAGAACAACCCATCACGGTCGTATGCACTGTCCCGCTTGTCGAGATCATAGGCAGCCGGGATGCATCCGGCTGAGTGGCAAAATGGGCCATCGCGCTGGCTCCTTACACAGTCTACTATCATCCCCGCACCGCCATCAAGTCCCAAGCATTGGACGACTTCCTCGTCGACTGGGCTGAGACCCAGTACCTGCCGCCGGCCCCCGACTCCACTCATTGGCGGATGCACTTTGACGGATCCAAGATGTGCATCGGCTTGGGAGCCGGCATCATCCTCACCTCTCCCAAGGGTGACAAGCTCAGATACACACTGCAAATCCACTTTGCCGCCTCCAACAATGTGGCTGAGTACGAGGCGCTCATACATGGGCTCCGGCTAGCCAAGGAACTCGGCATCCATCGGATCCTATGTTATGGCGACTCGGACTTAGTGGTTCAGCAATCATCCGGCAACTGGGATGCCAAGGACGCAAACATGGCAAGCTACCGTTTCCTCGTCCAGCAGCTCAGCGGATATTTCGAGGGGTGTGAGATCCTTCATGTGCCACGGGCCGACAATGAGCAAGCAGATGCCCTGGCACGAATAGGCTCCACCCGGCAAGCTATACCAACCGGCGTCGCCCTCCAATGCCTCCTCAAGCCATCTGTCAAGCCGTCTCCGGAATCCAGTTTCATCTTCGTGCCGCCTGACCCCGATGCAGTCGGATCTGACTTCGGGGACCAGGCAGGCAGCCCGGGGACTTCGGCAGCCGGCTCGGGGACTATCATAGTCGAACCCGGCCTGGGGACTGCAGCAACACAGCAGGCGGAGGCCGACTCCAACTCCTCACAACCCAGCCCGCCCACCCTGGTTGCAGTAGCCGTTTTGGCTGTCGAAGAAATCACAGCTCCATCATGGGCCCAGCCCATCCTCCGTTTCCTGGTAAATGGAGAGCTACCGACTGACAAGATCTCGGCAAGACAAGTCCAACACCGAGCCGGAGCTTACACAATAATGAACCAAGAGCTAGTCAGGCGCAGCGCTACCGGAGTCTGCTAGCGCTGCGTCGAGCCAGAGAAAGGCATAGTAATCCTCGAAGACATCCACCAAGGTGAATGCGGCCACCATGCCACCTCCAGGGCGCTCGTCGCCAAAGCATTCCGCCATGGATTCTTCTGGCCGACTGCTCTGGAGGACGCCAAGGAACTAGTCAAACACTGCAAAGGGTGCCAAGTCTTCGGCTCCAAGCAACACATGCCGGCTTCGGCACTTAAGACCATCCCCATCACTTGGCCCTTTGCCGTCTGGGGGCTGGACATGGTTGGCCCACTCAAGACGGTGCACGGCGGCATGACACATCTGCTTGTCGTCGTGGACAAATTTACCAAGTGGATTGAAGCAAAGCCGATCAAGAAACTGAATGGGCTGACTGCCGTAACATTCATTGCGGATATCACAACTCGGTATGGCGTGCCACACAGCATCATCACCAACAATGGTACAAATTTTGCCAAGGGAGCACTGGCACGTTTCTGCGCGACACAGGGCATCCGACTGGACTTAGTGTTTGTTGCCCACCCGCAGTCAAACGGCCAAGTTGAGCGAGCAAACGGCCTCGTCCTCTCCGGCATCAAGCCCCGACTGGTCATGCCGCTGGAGCGGTCGGCCGGCTGCTGGCTCGACGAGCTATCGGCCATCCTCTGGATTCTGCGCACTACCCCAAACAAGTCAACCGGCTTCACCCCTTTATTCTTCGTATATGGTGCCGAGGCTGTCATCCCAACTGACATTGAATTCGACTCACCTTGGGTCACCATGTACACAGAGGCGGAGGCTAAAGAAGCAAGAGAAGACAGCATCGACTTGCTGGAAGAAAGCCGGCTGTTAGCCCTCAGCCGGTCCGCCATCTACCAGCAAGGTCTGTGCCGTTATCACAGCCGGAGGGTGAAGCCAAGATCCTTCCAAGAGGGAGACCTTGTGCTCCGGCTGATACAGCGGACAGCCGGCCAGCACAAGCTCTCAGCACCTTGGGAAGGCCCCTTTGTCATCAGCCGGGCTCTGGGAAACGACTCCTATTACTTAATCGACGCACAGAAGCCGAAGGCACGCAAGAGAGACGACTCCGGCAAGGAGTCGGAGCGCCCATGGAACGCTAATCTTCTTCGAAGATTTTACAGTTGAAATGCAGTATGTATTACGCTACATTTTGTATTAAGTATCAGACATCGGGCCCCCCGAGGAGTTCTTGGGGACTACCCCTACTTTATCTATGTATGCCGGGTATCATACCCATGCTTGCCCCACCACATTTATTTTCTCCGTCCGGCACCGGGTCCGACTAGTCGGCCCGGGGACTCGCCGCCTTGACTTATGTCCAAGTTCTACCTGCAGTTAGACAAGTAATGTGCCGACACCCAAGCCCTCTCTCGCGAAAGGCATAGCTCGAAGAATCGACTGCCGACTAGCGAGAGTTGAAGGCGGAAAGGATGCCCACATGAAAAACGGATAAGGACTAACGAACTTACATAACATAAGCCGGCTTCCCCCTCGCCAACCGGCTGTGGAAGCAGCCGGCTGGCCGGCTTCCTTTACTACTTTGCTACAATCTAAGAAAGCTTGAGTACCTGCCTTCCTAGACGGCTGAACTCCTTACCCGACCACAGACTGCAGAGCAGCTGTCCGGTTGGGAAGGCAGCACCCAAGGGAAGACGGCAAAGGAAAAAAGCCGAGAGATAAAAAGCAAGTAGGAACGGAAGCCAAGCTCATGCATAATAATATTTACACAAAAGGCCTTTAAGAGGCCGGCATTCAACAAAGTTTGAATACACCCCCAGTGGGTGGAATTGCGCAAAGATAACAAATCTATTCAAAGAGTGTCGAGTAGGAAAATAAAAACAGTGAATCAAGCCAAGGGAGCGCCCGGAGCGTCAGGAAGATTGGTTGAGGCGACGGTGTCGGCTGGAGGAGTGGCAGGCTGGCGAGTCTCGGCCTGGTCATCACCGGCAGCAGGCGGGGCATTCACACGCGCCTCGTTGCTGGAGGCACGGTCAGGCTGAGGCTGGCTAGCTGCTCCAACATCCGGCACAGCGCCTTCCCCGTCTTCCTCCTCCTCCTCCTCGCCCTCGTCGCTGGAGTCAATCTCCTCCGCCGAGTCTTCACCGTCGGCCGGGTTCAGCCCGAACCATTCTTCCGGCTGCACGACGCCGTCCTCGTTCACCTCAGGAGCAAAGGCGCTGGTGTCGGTGAAGTCGGCGATCGCCGAGGTGCGCTGGATCATAGCCAGCCGCACCGCCTCCAGCTCCTCGTCAGCCTCCTGCTGCCAGGTGCGCAGTTGGTCCAAGTTCAGCCCAGGGTACCAAGCCCGGACGAACTCTAGCACCCGGCGGGCGCCGAATCGAGCTGCTGAGGCCTTCCAGGCCTCAAGGCGGCCGACGGCTACCTCCAGCCAGTCGGCAGTGCGACTGGGGGTGCGAGGAATTACTTCGCCAGGCCAGAGGGCGGCCAGCACCTGTGCTCCGGTGCACTGAAGCCGGCGGAGCATGCGGTAGGCCGGCTGAAGGCGGGCCTGGATCGCCAGAAGCTGCTCTTCAAGCAAACGGTTAGCACCCAGTGCGATCTCGACCCCAGCCTGTCGCCGGGCCTTCCGATGAGCCTCGATGGCTTGGTTGGCGGCGACAGAATAGCCAGGAAAGTACTCTTCACAAAGAAGAAAGAAACAGAGCAAGTCAGGAGGCAAACTGGCCTACAAGGAACAAGCAAAGTGAAGGAGAAGGCGGCCTACCGTCAACCAAATCCTCGACTCGGCCGTAGCATTCGCTCAGAGCTTGCCTTGCCTCGGCCCAGCTCGCCGCCTCGATCTCGTATTCGGCTTTCAGGGCGGCCTCACTGTCCTGCGCCGCCTTCAGGGCGGCCCTGTGGCTTTCCTCCTGGTCGGCCAGTCTCTTGGCCAGGCGGTCACGCTCCAGAACCAGAGCACTGAGCTCGCCCTCCTTGGTGCGAAGGGCGGTCTGGGCCACACCCAACTGCTGCCTCAAGTCGGCGTTGGCTCCTGCCAACATGGAAGGAAAAAGTTAAGAAAGAAGTCAGCAAGAAAGATCCGACCCGACTGCTCAGCAGTCGGCTCGAATCTCGGGGACTACACCCAGTGGGTGCGCTGGCGCGCCCCCACATGAGACAAAGACACTCACGCTGGCTCTCCATCAGATCGGCGGTCCTTTGATTTGCCTCCTGGACCTGGGAGTTGAAGGTAGCGGCGTGGAGGTTGTGATAATCCTGAAAAGGCAAAAGCAAATCAGTAAAGCAAAGTCTTCGAAGAAGTTCCAAGCCGCCTGCTCAGTAGCCGACTCGGAACTCGGGGACTACACCCAGTGGATGCGCTGACGCGCCCCCACGGAAAAAATCATGAGCAAGAAAACTCACCCGAATGACCGCCCGGGTCGCAAGAAACTCTCGGGTACATTGCTGCAGCGTGGAGGCTTGAGCCTGAAGCCGGCTGCGAACATCTTGCGCCGCTAAGTTCAGCGCGGCCGTCCCACCACCCGGCGTCCATCCCGGCGAGCTAGCCGTGGCCGATTCCAGATCATGCGACAACGAGCTGGAGCTTGCCGCCCTCTGCGGATCCGGCTCTGAAGCCGCCCTCCCCGCGCGCCGGCGAGTCGGCGACAGGACTACAAGGTCCACCATTCCAGTCGGGTCTCCTCCCGCCGGCTACTCAGGCGGCACCTCGGGCTGGCCGCCTTGGCTAGTCCCGGCCGATGGAGGCGGCACCACTTCTCCCTCTGGGATGGCTACGTCGCCCTCCTCCCTCTCCATCGCCGGCGGGTCGCAACCGATTTCCTCCATCGGGGGCACCGAGACGCCCGGGAGCACGGAGCGGAGGGGGATGACAAGTTGCGGAGGCTGGCCACGCAGGGCCTCCGCCGCCCTCTCCGTGGTCTCGGCTTCCGCCCGGGCCCTGGCTGCTGCGTCAGAGTGCACCTCGGCCGACTCTGTCGTCGTCTCCTGGGCCGACTTGGCGGCAGCTGCCCTTCGCTCCTTCGCCTCCCGCTCCTCCCGCGCCTCCCGTGCGTTCCGCTCCGTCGCCGCCTGAAGCTCGGCGCGGGGGTCTATGCGACGGGAGCCCGCAGATCCTCCCGCTCCGCCGACTATGGAGGCGGTGGTGGTCCGCTAAAGAGAAAGCGGGGCCCTGGTTGGAAAAACGGAGAAAGGGCTTAGAAGAACATTGACTAAAGAAAGAAAGAAAAAGGGCGTAAGGGCCAAAACTTACGCCGAGACTGCCTGCGGCTGCTTCACCACTTTGCGGAGGCGGGCCGCCTTTGCGGCCGCCTCGTCCTGCTTGGCTGCCGCCGCCGATCCCTTAAGCTTCTTCGGCCGGCCTCCGATGAGAGTCGGCGCCGCTCGGCACTTCTGTGCGCCGCCTCGCACGGTCGGCCTGCCGGATGGGCCGGCACCTTGGTGGTCGGTCGCCGGCTGGCAGCGTGGAATGGGATCGGCCTCGTCATCATCGGGCCAGTCGTCAAAGCCGGCGGTGAAGCCGGAGCCGCCTGTCTCGCCGCCGCCCCCCGCGGCGTCATCGTCCAGGGCGGCCGCCCCCAAGTCGGCATCCTCGGAGTCATCCACCTCGCGGTCAGGGGCGAAATCGCGCTCTGGCCCCGCGGTCCGAGCCGAAGGGCGAAGGAGAGGATTCTGATTGAAGACAAACCGACTAGTCAAGAGTCGGCCAGAAAAGAAAACTGGGCCACAAAGAAAGAAAGAAAATTTACCAAGGGTGGTGGATTGGCGCGAGAGTACGGTGCCTTGCCATACTGCCAGCCCTCGTGAGCTTACAGTTGGCGATGTAGTTCACCATGTATGACACCTCTTCATGAGGCATCTCCCTGGTGCTGAGCCGGCTCGGGTCGAAGCGGCCGCTCATCTGACAGATCAGATGAGGGCGGCCCTGAAGCGGGAGAACCCGGCGCTCGATGAAGGCGGCGATCAAGTCGGGCCCGGTCAGGCACTCCGACTGGACCAGCACCCGAAGCCGGGCGATGGCACCGGCTCCAGCCGGTGTTAGCGACCTGGACCGGTAGGACCATCAGGCCGGCCTCGCAGCCGGCGGGCCGGCTACATAAGCCGGCAAATTGACATAATTTCCATTCGGGGCAACGTTCTTCACGTAAAAGTAAGAACGTTGCCAGAGCTTCACCATGATCAGCGCGATAGGAGGGAAGGGGTTGTCGGTGGTGGACCTCCTTATGGCGATGAAGGCGCCACACGGAGCCAGCACGCCCGTGACGACCGTGTCGAGCTTGGATTGGAAGAGCTCCCCCCAGAGCTCGATGGTGGGGAGGACGCCGAGGAAACCATCGCACAGCGAGACGAAGGCCGACAGCAGCACCACCGTGTTGGGGGTGAGGTGGTGCGGCTGAAGCTGGTAGAAATCAAGAAATGCGCGGAAGAAGCCGCTCGCGGGGAGGCGCGGGGGGCGTGGGATTAACTGCGCCCACTCCCCCATGAGCCACGATTATCGCGCCTTGATGACGAGTGGGAACCGCCGCCGGAAGACGTGCGGTCAATTTTGGGCCACAAAAGATCCGCGCACGGGCCGAGGAGCGGAAGTGGTGGGCCCTGGCCTGTAGCAGCGTCCCGTCGTGCACGTGGGCTGGCAGGCGCTTCCAGCCGAAGGAAGCCACGCGGCACGTGGGTGGCGGGCGCACCTGCTGTTTTCCCGCCTTAGGAATTTGGGAAGGCTTCGCCGAGAAGGCACGCGCAAGGGAGGCCGGCTCCTAGCCGCCGGCTCTTCGGGATAGGAAGCTAGCGACCTTCTCGTTCCCCCCTTCAGCCGCGAAGCCCAACCAGCTTCGGGGACTACTATCGGAGTAAATGACCATGAATAGCCTAACCAGCTCCCTTTGACCCTCAGAAAAAACAATGGGCTGACGGAGCCTTGCGGCACCCAAGACGCAGAGCCGCCTTATTCCGGCCGGCTATCGCCGGAGCCGACTAGCGGAAGGCGGCCCGGCCGTAAACAATCTTCGGGGAACGCCACAACAGGGCTGACTCCAAGAAAGCCGGCCCATGAAGGACCGGCTCCAAGAAAGCCGGCCCATGGAGGGCCGACTCCAAGAAAGCCGGCCCATGGCAGGCGGCCATGGGCCGTACCCTATAGTCAACTCCTCATAACAGTGATGAGACGGGGCGTGGCCACAGTGGACCCTGCCACCCTCGAATCTCGGAACAAGCATGGCTACAGTACGCCGTACAGGGCGGACATCCCCTGCCCGGCGAAGCACTGTTTCCATGCGAACCATGACGCCATCCACGACGAGCCGCTGGTACGGCCCAGATGCGGCGGGCCCCTTTGGTCAGAGAGGCATCCAAAGGCAGCCTGGCCTCCCCTAGCTGGCCTAAGGCTAGGCCGGCTTCCTGCAGCCGGCTTGCCCCCCTCCTCGGGGCGCACGCACCATCAAGCGGACAGGACGAGGTAAGGCTACAGTGAGCGCCCGCAAGGCGGCGGCACAGTAGCCATGCTTACCTCGACAAAGCCCTCGTCATCAGAGGCGAGGCGACAGTAACCAGCCCCCGACAAGACCCCCCAAGTGGTGGGGCCGGTAGCTGACGGGACCCACCAGTCGGCGGGCCCCAGAAGCCGGCGGACGTAGACACTGATAGCCTGGGCCCACGCCCAGGCCAGATTACCATTGTACCCCCAGGGGATAGGCCTATATAAACCCCCGGGACACCCATGCAAAGGGTTGGACTCTGATAGGTTTAGCCACCACATAGAGGGAAGAGAGGAGCTAGCCGAGCCCTTCTTCTTCCTCTCACCAAACAGCTCTAGGAGCAGCTTGTAGTAACTTATTCATCTAGTGATCATGCGGAGACCCCGCAGAGCAGCAGTAGGGGTGTTATCTCCACGGAGAGCCCCGAAGCTGGGTAAGATTCGCCGGCGTGCATGTCTTCGCCTCATCCCGTTTCCAGGCACCGGCGATGTCTTACTGGCTCCCACAATGATAAGCCATCCGTTGGCATATGTCGCACCTACCACCCGACATCGTTGATTAGCCTCGTTAACGTGAGACTTTCTCCTTTTTTTGTCTTCTCCACACAATCCCCATCATCATATTCTATTCCACCCATAGTGCTATATCCATGGCTCACGCTCATGTATTGCGTGAAGGTTGAAAAAGTTTGAGATTATTGAAGTATGAAACAATTGCTTGGCTTGTCATCGGGGGTATAGAAGTTGGGAACATCTTTGTGTGACGAAAATGAAGCATAGCCTAACTATATGGTTTTGTAGGGATGAACTTGCTTTTGCCATGTTATTTTGAGAAGACATGATTGCTTTGATTAGTATGCTTGAAGTATTATTATTTTTGTGTCAATATGAACTTTTGTCTTGAATCTTTCGTATCTGAATATTCATATCACAATTAAGAAGATTTACATTGAAATTATGCCAAAGTATCACTCCGCATCAAAAAAAATATTTATCATTTACCTACTCGAGGACGAGTAGGAATTAAGCTTGGGGGTGCCTGATACGTCTCAAACGTATCTATAATTTTTTTTATTGCTCTATGCTACTTTATCTACTGTTTTGGACTATATTGGGCTTTATATTCCACTTTTATATTATTTTTGGGACTAACCTATTAACCGAAGGCCCAGCCCAGAATTGTTGTTTTTTGCCTTTTTCAGTGTTTCAAAGAAACAGAATATCAAACGGAGTCCAAACGGAATTAAACCTTCGGGAACGTGATTTTCTCATCAGATAAGATCCAGGAGACTTGGACCCTCCGTCAAGAAAGCCACGATGCGGT